>NC_050466.1:9175438-9475438 GCF_903995425.1 Onychomys torridus | reverse complement strand
ACTCTTTGATATGTAGATCGTATTTTCAGGCATTAAGCTTCCTAGAGTGAATTTTTTGACCTATCAAGATGAATTGTTATTTTGGTTTGTACCTCTGCAGAAAGTCTACACTTCTCCTAAACAACTTATGGATTCAAAAGTTTGTACCAGTATGAACTTTAATTAAAGACAGAATTTAGAGTTTGTAGAGTAATTCAATGGAGAAGAAAATATATGTGGTACTTAGATAAATCTAATGATATGAATTTCTATCTCATGGGGATCTTTCTAAAGAGAAAGATATGAATTGTGGAGTCACAGAACCATTAGACTCCCAGGGTTTCAGTAGATTCATCACGGACCCTGAAAATGTAATTTAATACTTCTTACAAGCTTCAATTCCAAGTTTATAAAGGATGAGTAGTTTATATCATGAAAATTAAATAGGACAACATATGAAATGACTGTAAATACCAGGTATTTTCATATTTTTATCTTGTGTAGTAGACAAACTCATTAGGAAGTATTTCTGTTTGATAATGTACTCTTTAGATACACATTTTCCACTCTTAGACCATTACACATCCTCACACTTCAAAATGGTAGTTTGATAAGCCTAATGATTGACATCTGAAGAAAAGCCTGTTTTAAGAAAACTAATTTTTCTGTCTCTCCCCATTACTTCCTTTTTTTTTTTTTTACTCTACTAGACTTTTACTCAGGTTAAAGGAAGTGTTTCCATTTGCTCATTACTCTATATATTTCAGGGACATCAAAAACATTTGGACAATGTCTTTTAAAGACACCCATCACCCTGAACCTACAAGCGCAGTGAAGCTACAGTTAGACTAGGAACTGAAGCAGATTGTATGCTTTAGCTGAACTCTGCTGGTCGGCTGGAGTTGAGGGCTCAGGGCTGAAATTTCACAGAAAGCTTGCTAGTAATGCATCGGAGCACTTACTCTGATGCAGGGAATTTAGTGAGCATTTGCTGATAGAGGGAATTATCAGCATGCTTAGCAGTGCTGTAATGGTGGGAAACTTTAAATTTTCTGCTACCAAATCATATGTGGGTTCATTTGACGGAATTGTTCTAGAGTGTCATAAAAGCCCAAGATGTGTATAGAAAGGGATTTTGTGCTATTTGAAGTCATAACAATAATATTTTACATATATTAACTCATTAATCCAACTCCAGCCCTGGAGGTAGTTGTAATTATTTACATGTTACAGAATACTATGTAAAGTGGAAAATGAGCTATGTAGAAAGTGTCAGGTATTTAACTTACCTAGGTTTACGGAATTAGTGTTAATCGGTTTCTTGAACCAATATGCTCATACTCTAAATGGCAGTTTGAAAGAAAAGTGTAAGTGTAGTAATGTTGATATTGGTCAATATTTAAACATTTGTTATGTATATATCACTGTGCTAAAAGATGTGCTACTTTGTTAATTGTCCTCGATAATATCATGATATAAATCCTATAGGCATCTACCTTATGCAGAGAACCAGTTGGCTTGTTGCATGCCAGTCTCACAGTTACCTACTGGAATGGTGACTGTCATAAGCTGTGCTCTGACCTCTGACAAAATGTATTCATAAGCCAAAATAGGTTGTTTATTAATTTTCAAAAACTGTGATGCTGGGGATGAAACAGAGGGCATTACCACGGACCTACCCAGCCCAGTCCCCAAATTCATCTCTTTCAAGTGGCTTCTAGTGTTTGATTCTTATAAAATAAAGATTTTGAGTGATTATGGTAAAGTTAAATCTCCCTTTATATGATAATGTTTTTTGTTTGATTTTTACTGCCCTATGATAATATAATTGCCAGAAGAATCATTTCACACCTTAGTGAAAATTTCCAAACGATAACATACGTGTATGAGCCTGAAAGTTTATGTATCTAACAATGGCTATTTAAGTAAGCATTTTATTGATATTTTGTCTGTGGAAACCCACATTAGATTTATTAATTAAATTATAATATGAGAGCTAGGAAAAGTACCTTCTATGTAAATTATTTATGGGAGAAATTTTAAGAAATCCTTTACTGATACTAAAAGTTACTTTTCTCTAAACATTGTGCTTAATCAATTGTCGCTAGTGGAGTATGCTAAAACAATGCTTGAGGGCCAGCAAGGTGGCTTAGTGGATAAAAGTACTTGCTGCTAAGACCAAGGACCTGAGTTCTATTCCTGCAACACACAAGTGATAAAATTGACTTTCAAAAGTTGTCCTGTGTCCTCTACATGTGCACTGTCACACACACACACACCCCACAATAAAAATATATGGAAGAAATTATTTCAGTATTTAAGCTTATTTTGCTTCATTGGAATTTGGAGGTCACAAGGATTTCAATTCTAAGGTCCTATCTCTAAACAACTAAAAATACTTATTAGTCATTATCACTTTTTAAAATTGTGTGTAAATGTGTGTGTCTGGATGTGGGTATGTGTATGTGAATTCAGTTACCTGCAGAAGCCATAAGAATCTGATGACCAGGAGCTAGAGTGACAAATTGTTGTGAACAACTTGAGGTGGATTCTGGGAAACAAACTCAGACCCTCTTAAGAGCAGCCAGTGCTTTTACTTCTGATCCATCACTCCAGACCCTGGAGACACATTTTAAAGATAATGAATTTATTCTTGCTTTTCCTGGCCAAACCTTTATTATATGAACATTAACAACACTTTAAAATTATGATCTGTGATATTCAAATAAGCTTTGACTTGTAGGCTTTAGATTTATGGTCTGCAATCCCCTTTTTAAGTCTGTTCAGCTGTCTGAGTATGTTTGTCGCAAACCTTGCTGTATCTCCCATTTTCCGGTGAGGATAATAGAGAAGAAACTGATGTTTCCTCAACTCTTGCCTCAAAGCATCCTTGTTCTCAATTGAGGTCCCATTCATTAGGCCTGGTTCTAAAAGTATCTAGTATGGTCTGAGCCCCACATCCATGGGAGGAATCTTGTTAAGGAGGGCTCTGGGAGGCAGCAACTGCGAAGAGGTGAGAAAAGAAACAGAAGTGGGTGGAAGAAGACATCAGACTTGTGATGTGGCTGCAATGCAGACCTCAGCTAACCATGCAAGGAAGTCTGAGGATGGGAAGAGTCTTCAGAACTTCCCTGAGTGGTCCTAGAGGAATGCCTTTGTACCTTCACATTCCCTAGTCATTGGAAGTAAGCTGCCCATAGGATGCAACATTGCTTTGGGCAAAATGGATTTTCTGCAGCTGGGGAGAATCTCTGAAGGGAGATAAGGAGCAGGGTTGCCTACCAGAAGCACTCCTGGAAGCTTCAGGAATGAGAGACACCCTGGACTAGCTCATTAAAGTAGCCATGACTGAGTACTTGAGAAATAAACTCCAATAGTTCCAGGCCAGATTTCATTTAGTAAGGACTTTATCTACTCTGTTATCTGGCTTTGGAGTTAGAAGTAAAGATGAAGCCATGAAGCCTGACCAACTGCGGCATCATAATTCTCTTTCCATAAACCTGCCCTTCTGCCTAGACTTTGGAGCTCCTTGAGCCTGACGCTATGTCCTGTGTCATCTCCACATCTCCCTAATGGTGTGGCATGCTTGTTTAACAGTTTATCATTCATTCTTTTTAGTCTACACAAAAAGAAATAGTACATTCCAAGTAGCACTTGAAAAGATTTCTCCTACGCCTATCCAAACCTATCATTAAGAACAATTGCATTCTCTTCATCACTTAGCCAAAGGTAATGTGAGCTTTTAGGTCCATGTTGAGGGTGGTGCACACTAAGCAAGTGCCCTACCAGGTCAATATTAGGACTGGTGTTAGCTTCAATTGGGCAATTATTCTTTCATTTGTCTCTCTGTCTAGGATTCTTAAAGTCCCAGTTACATGTAAGCAGACAGAGTGGTATGGTGATGAACTTGATGTTGTCTGTGCTCAGGAATTTTTCAGACCTTGGCTCTTTGCTGCTTCAAAGGTAGTCTGACTTTAATCAAACTTCAAATTCATTCCACTCATTAGCTGGGTAATCCTTGGCAAGCTGCTAATCCAAAGGCTTACTAATTATATCTCACTGTCTTTGTCCAGTTCATATGTGGTAACAAGATACCATAGGCTAGGTCATTACAAAGAATAGAAGTATATTTGGCTTATACTTCTGCAGGGTGGGAAGTCCAGGGACATGACACTGGTATGAGGTGACAGCCTCTGTGCTGCATTAATACAAGACAGAAGGGGAAGCAAGCATGCATGAGACAAACAGAGAAAACTCAGGATGAACTCATCCTTTTGATCAGAACTCACTATTGCTATTGCTAACCCCCATCCATGGTAACCCACTCCCATTGACCTAATCATAGCTTAAAAGTTCAAGTTCTCCTCTTCCTCTTCTTTTCCTTCTCCCTCTTCCTCTTTCTCCTTCCCCCTCCTTTTCTTTCTTTTATGCTTTTGAGAGAACGTTTCATTGTGTATTCCTTGCTGGCCTTAAACTGGCTGTGTAGACCACACTTAAACTTGCAGTGATCCTCATACATAGGCCTCACCCAAGTGCTGGAGTTATAGATATGTACCACCAAGCTCAACTAAGATACCACCCCTAAATACCACTATAGTGGAAGCTAAATTTCAGTATGAATTCTAGAATTCTTGGAAACTCTTGGCACTAACAGTAGAAAATGGGAGAGAATTTTGGGAAGTTAATACAGTATAATAGGTCAAAGCTGATAATGGCTTCTATCTGGATACTCAAAGTGAAAAATCTGTAGCATGGGTCAAAGCTAATAGCTTCAATCTGGGTACGCAAAATGAAGAAGAAGAGAAGTGTCTGTTTTATTGATATATTTGAAATGTAGAACTGATTACATGTGAGCTTGGGAAAATGGAGAAGAGGGTGATTTTTTAATCTAAGAAACTTATTTCAAGTAATCTATGATTTTACTGGTCAGACGAATATATTCAGGCAATAATAGTGAAGTTGAGTATGGGGAGGCTAGAGAGGAACAGAGTGGATCAGTAAACTTCACCAGTTTCTCAATAAGACCATTTCAGTGGAGAGAGAGACAGAGACATACAGAGAGACAGAGAGGGAGGGAGGGAGAGATGGAGAGAGGGAGGGGTAGAGAGAGAGGGAGGGAGGGAAAATGGAGAGAAAGAGAGCACCCAGAAAGAAGAAATAACAGACTGGAAGACCCTAAAGTCAATGATGACCATTTGGAATGGCATGGAGGCCCCTTGGCTTCCATGAAACTTCAGAAATGAACATCTTCTGCTGGGAGACCTTAAACACGTGATCAGCCCATTGCAGACCCTCAGAACATGGAACTATTTTTCTCAAGGTAGCCTCAGCACCAGCAGCATGGCATGGTACATGTTCAATGCCTGTGCCATAGATGATGGGGACCATTCTAAATCCAGTGCAGCTGAGATCCAAATAGGAATATGATTTTAAAACTCCTTTTCCTCTCAGAGATAGTTACTTAGAGCCAATATGAACATTGAACATCCCTTTCATGGCCTGATTGCTATCCTGGGGAAAGAGGCTGAACAAGAACTTTGGTTCCTTCACAATAGGATGAAACAAAGTGAAAGCTGAAAACCTTTTCTGCTCCAGTGGCCGATGAATGGGTACTTCTGAAAAGATTCCAGGCCAGTTTTACTAGATACTGGCCCTCCTCAGCAATAGCTTCACTGATATGTAATTCAGATATCACATAACTCATTCACTAAACTTGAGCAAGTCAATGGATTTGAGCCTATTCAAAATATGTGAATTTTGGCAAATACACAACATACACACAGAAAAGAAGACAAAACTTAAATGAAAAGTTTGATTAATGCTCAAAACCCAAGAATATAGCATGCAGACCAAGGAACAGAGAATCAGTGCCCAGAGAGCTCTTTGTGATACTTTAGAGTCATCACCTTGGTTCCTAGCATAACCACCGTGCTGACCTCAGTTGCCATTGATTGATTTTGCCTGGTTCTTTGTTTTGTTTTGATTCGATATTAGAGATAGGGTTTCTCTGTGTAGTCCTGGCTTTCCTGAAACTCACTTGTAGAACAGGCTGGCCTCTAATTCACAGAGATCTGCCTGCCTCTGCCTCCCAAGTGCTAGAATTAAAAGCATGCACCACTATCACCCAGCAATTTTGCCTGTTTTAGAGTGTTATAAAAATGGAACTGTGTATAATCTGTATTTCTGGTTTCCTTGTGACTTTTCTTATATGCAGAAGTCCTGAGGATAGAACCTGGGGTTTCATGTGTGCTCCAAAAGCCACAAGCACTCTCTCACAGTTATACATCTAGGCCATAGTAATGAATATGATCTGAACTCTAAGGGGTCAAAAGTGGGGCTTAGTGGACCACAGATGAGCTTCAGGTATTAGATACAGAATAATCTCTCTCTCTCTCTCTCTCTCTCTCTCTCTCTCTCTCTCTCTCTCTCTCTCTCTCGTGTGTGTGTGTGTGTGTGTGTGTGTGTGTGTGTGTGTGTGTGTGTTCAGTGTCCTAGAGAAATCCCATGGCCTTGAACAGATTTTCACTGGTACTCTTGTCCCAGAAAAGGCTAAGAGCCATTTCTGTAAGGTTTTATATTTCTTACTGTCTTTGATATTTTGATTGTGCAGCCTTTTATTTGAGCCAAGATTTTCACCTGAATAGTCTAACACTGTTAATTTTCTGTCTCTCTTTTTGAAAAGTACATTATCCAGTGCTAGATTACTGTGCAAGGTTGTTTGTAATGGTGCATGTAGCATAATATATTGGGGATATTAAAAACTACATGGTCTAAACAAAGGGATGATATTTATTAAAATATTTTAGATGCCTATGCCATTTGATCAAATAAACAGTTAAGTCCCTACAAATAAACAGAGTGAAAACGGTGCCACAGAAAAGTGGTTTGTAGCTGTGAACATTATTCTGCTTTGAAACAGTCTCTCAGCATTGGCAGTCTGTCCTGCTGGTTTGCTACATGCTAGGATTGGAAGTGTCTGATACGGGCATCAAAGAATGCAGAGTATCCTTGGGAACACAATCTTATTCTCTGAAGTCAACAGTCTAATTTGAGACCCTCCTGTGGAGCTCAGACTTGCCTTCCTCAGCAGGTGTACTCAGAACAGACAGTGAAGGCAAAGACGACAAATGATAAGTTCTTTTGAGGGGTAGTTACAATTTGCAGCCTTCTGCTTTAAACATTGATTTTTTTCAGACAAAATTAAATTTGGGGGATGATGGTGTATGTCATATTCAAGAACTCCCACAGGGTAAGCAAGTACTTTTTCCATTGAGTCATACTCCCAGCCCTGATCAATAAATTGTGATTCTGTTTACAAAGCAGTCATGCTGCTGCCTTAGATGCTACAGGATTCCTCACCTTCGGAATTACACTCAGCCAATCATTCATCTTCCATCCATCCATCTCTTCAATACTTACCAATTATCAATTAAATCTATTATACTCTTGTGGGAGCATTATGGGAGGATACAGATTTTTAGTTCCTTTCCTTAAGTGACTGGAGACAGAAGAAAGACAACATCCAGACAATAATATCAAAATACCATGAACCAGTATGGTAGGGACTCCGAATGAATATTCTGGGCAAATACTGGTTGGGGCAAGATGAGTTTTGGAGACTTCTTCATGAAACTGAATCTTAAGATCTGGGCCTGGCAAGTCTTTTGCACCTCCCACTGAATATTAGAAAATATGGAATGTTAGCTGAAATGTGCCATAAAAGCATCCCACTAAAAGCAGGGCAAGTGCCTGACCAAGCACAAAGGCAGCCACTTTTTTGAAAGCCACCTTCTTCTGGCCTCCTTGAAAATCAGTTTCATGAGCCTGGATTTGTTACAGAGAGCAAGGGGACATTTCTGTTGGAGGAACAAAAGGAGAGAGTGGGGCTAGCTCCTTTCTGTGCCTTGTACTTTACTCCATCCATTCTTCCATCTCAGGATACATGCTAAGACTCTGATTGGAGCACACTTCCTCAGTGTAGTCACAGAATTTCCCCATCTCAACATTAAAGTGTTAGCTCCCCTGAAACGTCTTCTCTGACCACCTTATTTAAAATTGCAACCAGCCGGGCAGTGGTGGCACACGCCTTTAATCCCAGCACTCGGGAGGCAGAGACAGGCAGATCTTTCTGAGTTCGAGAGCAGCCTGGGCTACCAAGTGAGATCCAGAGCGAGATCCAGGAAAGGCGCAAAGCTACACAGAGAAACCCTGTCTCTAAATAAATAAATAAATAAATAAATAAATAAATAAATAAATAACCATCAAAAAACAAACAGATAAATAAATAAATAAATAAATAAATAACCATCAAAAAACAAACAGATAAATAAATAAATAAATAAATAAATAAATAAATAAATAAATAAATAGAATTGCAACCAACCCCAAGCTGCCAGCACTTCCTGTTTGTCCTCTTTGGTCTCTGTATTTGTTGTATTTTCCCTTTCTAATCCACTATATGGTTTTCTTATTGTCCTTTAATTCATTTATTTCCTTTGTACCTAAACTTGTAAAAGAGAATAAATTTTTTTCTGCTGTATATCCACTGCCTAGAACACTGCCAGGAACATGGGAAGTGCTTGTTGGATGAATAAAGAAGTTGGTGTGACAAACATTTGAGCATGAGCTGGACTGGACTTTTACTGGAAGAGGAAAATCAGCCATGGGGATGATCTGGCTAGTCATTCAACTGATCATTAGCTCCTGCCTGGCTTGTAAGAATCTGAAGTGATTCCCAGATTAAATGCCTCCAGAGACCTTCTATAAATCACTTGAGATGTTGCTCATAGAGCAGACACCTGAACTCTATTGCTCTTATGAGCAATTTATCATATGTCAGTCAGGCATCACAAAACTTTTTAAATGAGTTTGAAGACTGGAGATGCAGCTCAATGGCAGAGGTTTACTTGGCATGCTCTGGCCTCTGTCCACAGCACTGACATAGAAAAAGAACTCACAAATCAAAGGTAAATTTTGTCCTACCACATGTAGACCATACAATCTTGGATGATTTACTAAGCCCATCCTTGGAACTCATCTCCAAAATGGAACATTTTATTTATATGCTGTTATTCACTGAATTGTTATAAAGATTAAGCTAAATAATTTAGTCAAAACTATTAGCTCATACTTATCAAGTTGTAATAAATAAGAAATTGAGAAGTTCATGATCAAGGGCATTGGCCTTTGAGTATGTGAATTAAAATCTTAGTTATAAGAACAACAAATAATTGTTTCATATCTCTCTCTCTCTCTCTCTCTCTCTCTCTCTCTCTCTCTCTCTCTCTCTCTCTCTCTCTCTCTCTGGCTCAGTTTCCCTATCTCAAATGGGCAATATTTTGCCTGTCTCCTAAAGTCATTGTGAAGTATTTAAAACTTGGGTAAAGTACAACCAAGAGGCCTGTGCAGAGGAAGCCCTGTGTTAGCTATTGCCATGGTTATTCCTATAGTGCCTAACCTGTTTTTAGCAACTCCATCTTTCCCATCTCTCCCACTTGAGCAATGTCAGGCTTTTCATATGCTGGGATGCTGTTGGCAGACTTCAAAACCACATCTACCCCATGTGTTGATGCTATCAAAAGAGAATCTCAATGTCAGGTTGAGTGTTTATAAATATGAATGAGGTCCACAAAGCCAGCATGTCGACAGAGGAAGAAAAATATTTGTCCAAGTACAGTTTGCAAGTCTTACCTTGTGGGAAAGATTATATTTCTCTTCTCTCAACCTAAAACTATAGATCAAAAGGAAAGAAAGCTTAGTCCTGTAAATGAGTATGTCCTAAGTATAGCCTAGTTGATATGTATAAAAGTAGCCATACTATAGAAAGACAAATAACCAACCTAGGCTCCCATGGCCAGGAAGGCAAGATTCCCATGAGCATTTGAGGTGACATACTAAGAGAAAAAGGTCATCCTCTGGGAGATTGATCTAAGAAGAGCAAGTCCATCTTTTCCCGCTGGTAGTGACTGGCATTAGAATCAAGAACACATAGTCAGTGGAAAGTCAATAGTAATGGGAGACCTTGGTCTCCAGAACAAAGATAAGGGAAAAAAGGACTGGTAGGGACCTTGGCATTGACACTACTGTCACCAAGCGAGCCTGCTTCTCTAAGGTAAAGGCTCCAGAAAGCAGAGTTCAGATGGTTTTCCAGAGCCTGGCAAAAAAGCCACATGAATATCAAATTGTTTTCTTGCTTTTATCAAGTTTGTCATAAAATTTGAACCTAAGTCTTCATGCCAGGAATTCAGACTCTCAGAATTAACACAAAGAAGATTGCTTTTAAAACATGGGCATGGCTTTATGAGTAAGGTAATGTTGCTTAAATGACAGTTTATCATGCTCACAAAAACCCTAGCCACAACCGTTTAGTGTATACATATCCTTTGTACTATGTAGAACCTCCAGTGCTCGCTGCCACACACAAGTGAAAGAGAGATTGTGATTCTGATTCTAAAGTTAAAAGAACAAGAGTTTGGTATGTCTCCATGTACAACACTTGCCTAGTGTGCCTGACGCTGGCAATTCTAGCTCCAGCCCAACTACATACATGCGTACATACATACACACATACACACATCTATGCATACATACAACAAAATGAATGAACCTGGAGAGATACTTCAGAAGTTAAGAGCACTTGTTGTTCTTGCAGAGGACACCCACATGGTATCTCACAACTTTAAATCCACTTTCATGGGATCCGATGTCTTGTTCTGGCCTTTGTGGCCTTTCAGGCATGCACCTTGTATACATATATACATACATACATACATAATACATACATACACACATACATACATACAGACAGAAAAAACACTCACACACACAAAATAAAAATAAGTAAGTCTTTACAAAAGAGAGAGAACTGAAGCTTGCAATTTTGACCCATTTGCCTTTAATCATAGAGCTATCACATTTCAGAGCTACTTTGAATCTGCTCTGTTAACCTCTTAAAAGCCATCTTGTATCTCTTCTCATGAGGTTCTATTCCACTTTCTCTCACACTTTTATATTTTTTTAAACTACTGAGAATCTCAACTAGCTTTTGATTTTGTGGCTTTATAATTGCTATGTTAGAAATCAAAACAGAATTATTAATTAACTTATTAATCCACTTAAAGTCACCACAATAACTCTATTACAAACTATCATAGTTTATGTAGGTATATATATATTTGTGTATACATACATATATGTATATATATATATATTTATATATGGATACATATATATACATGTGGATTACATTGTGATAGGACTGGGATACATCTTGATCAGTCATTGGCCAAAAGGGTTGCATGGACCCCCAAAACATCACAGGCTATTGACAAGGAAACTAGTTACTTTCCAAAACCTTATGCTGAAGACACCACTGATTTTTGTCATCCAACATGGAGATATTAGGCTGGTACCCAACCAGAAGCTTCTCCACTACTGACTAGGACGTATGGTGCTATTATATACTGTGCACACTACCAGAATAGGAAAGTAATCATCAATATCAACCAGCTACAAACTCTGAGACCTATAACAATGGCACCTATAACAGCCTGCCTACAAGAAATACTGGTGTAAAAGTAACACAAATATGGAAGTAACAAGCTACTTTCTAAAATTATACTTCAGGAATACTCCATGAGATGCAGCCCATACATGACCCTGCTGAAATGGCCAAGAACCTGAGATTTAGTTCATGGGCCTTAGAGGAAAGCCTACTACTATTATTCTGCTAAGGGAAAATAAGAATAAAATGACTCTTAATGACATATTGCTATCAATATATATCAATGCCTCATTTAACCTTCATGAGAGAAGCTTCATGCAGAGGATTGTAATTAGTACAGAAACCTAGAATTCGACAGTGTGCAGAGGGTGAGAGACTTTGTAGCACTCAGCCCCAAATGGGATGTTTTTAGTGAAAACCCTTCCCTCAAGGCTCAGGGATGTATGCAGAAGAGTATGAAGAATGAGTGTAAGATCTGGAGGTGATGGAGGACTCAGGAAACAACAGGAGTCATGTACTCAGCGAGACAGTGGCAACACACATAAGACCTGCACAGGTTCGAGCTAAGGAGATCTCAGTACTGAGAGGGGAGAGTGGACACAGGATCCCACCCTAACCAAGAAACTATCTCCAGTTAACTTCTGCTGGCAAAGGAAAAAATCTGTTTTCTACAGTGGAGTGTCACTGGGATATCAGCCACACTCCAGGGTAGGCCCTCAAATCTATGTGTTTTTGAGTGGGTTTGGTTAGGGTTTTTTTGTGTGTGTGTCTTTTTTTTGAGCTTTTTGTTTGCTTGTTTTTCAGTTTTGGTTTGGGGGATTTTATTGACAGAGAAAGAGATGGAGAGAGAAATAAAGTTGGGCAGTTAGGGAGATTGGGAGGATCTAGAAGGAGTTGGAGGAGGGGATATAATATACTCTATATTGTATGAGAAAAAGTTAAGAATTTTTTTAATGGAAAATATAAGTGGATGGCATTTATTTACATTTTTACACAGCTTGTTTGCATCCAGCTCCAAGGAAAATAGCTGGATTCTTGTATCTGCATTAACATTTAATTCATTGAAACATGTTGTTTGGGGAAGAAATATATGAAGAAAAATTTCCCTCATATGGATGTATGATTGGAAAATGGAGACTCCCAATTCCATCCTGCCTATTTCAGGAACCCCTTGGGATCCTTTAAGCCCACTTTGACAATGGTTAATCTCCAAATATCATGAAATACCACCTAACTATCAAGAAAAGTATGATTGACAAGGTTTAATAAATGACATACATGTTTAGAATATAAAATAGGCTGAAAACCTATCAAGAAAGTAATTACTTAGATGCCTATACTTCAACCATCAAATGTATAAGTGAATAAATAGATGAAATAAACATGTTGAAGTACTTATAAGCATGATTGATTTTTGCTTGATGAAAATTATAAATAATTACTTTGTTTTAACTTTACATCCTATAATTCTAGGGATCAAACTCAGTATATGATAGGCAAATATTCTACTACAGAGTTATACTGTTCACCATAAATATTTAATCTTCAAATTTTTCCTTGTCATCTAGAATTTGTACAATAGTGTATGTGTGTGTATGTGTGTGTGTGTTAACTGTGTATGACATTTAAATCACATAGCTAATAATCTTTGCTAGTCAGCCTTGCCTACTTCCTCACAATTTTCCACCTTCGCTGAAATATCTTTGAAAGAACTTGGGGCCATTTTGGACTCCTACCATCTATTTTTCCACAAGTCTACTTCACTGTTCTCCTTGAGGATCCCAGAGGACAATGCACCTTTCTCTCAAATACCCTAATCCCTCAGGTGGCACTCTATGTCATAGTGCTTAATGTAGGACATTTATTTGACTTTAATCACAGTGATTTTGGTATTAGTTAGCAGTCTATATATTGGCTCATGATTATTTCCTGACAATTGCCAGGTAGTCCCCATTCTCTTTTCGCATATACACATGCATATACTTTTGACCTACACAACTACTATAAATTAAATTGAAAGTCCAGTAGCTTCCACATGTGACTGGTAATATTCCAAAGTAGCCATTTAAACTTATTTGTGCTTTATTTTCTTAACCTATGATAGTAAAAAAAAAAAAAAAAAAAAAAAAAAAAGCTACATCACAGGGCTAGTTTGAGGATAAAAAAATGCTCTATGGAATTAAGACTTTGTAACTTGAGGCTTTGTGAGCTAGGACTTATTCTGATGTCTTTTCATGAATTCTTCAGAAGGACAGGATGCCTTGGACAATGTTCAAAATAGTAACAATCACAGGACTGTTTATACCATAGCCAAACCTGAGGTCCAAACTTCTTGCAGTGCCTTTGGTTGAGTGATTTTTATAAACTTCCATTTCCTCCCTTTCTTATTCATTGAAGCTTAAAGCTTTGAGATTTTTTTAATGAGTCTAACAATAGCTCTTTCCTGTGTTTATAAGAAACTTTCCCTCATCTTTTAAAAGCATACTTGCTTTTATGAATACAGCTAAGCTAAATCATTATCTGCTTAGATGTAAAACACTGAGGACTGGGAGCAAATTCTTGCATAAGAAATGCATCTGTATTCTTCAGGGTGGTGTTGTTGGTATGTTGTTTCTTTGACAATTTGTTCACATGGTTGTTACTACTCTGGCCCTTTATAAGAATGTCCTTGTACTGGGATCACTTTGGCGCTTGGCCTCTGCCACCATTACTCACCCTTGCTGAAATCTTGTGGTCTGGGAAGCCCCATACCTTATCTTGGCTTATATTTCACCTGAACCTCTGAGCTACAGTATGTCAAACAGAATCTTGTAAGGGACCTACCAGTACCCCTATGTTTCACTTTCACCTAAAACAATCTATGAAAAAGGTATTGTCCTTGGACAAAGGAGGAAAGGGTTGCAGAGAAGTACCTATCTTACAAGGTGTCCTGGTTAGAAGATGAACATAGGAGGAACAGGCTGCAGTCATTGTATGAAGTCCTAACTGAAGGTCATAGTTTGTCAGTTGACTCTGCTCTGGCATAAAATTTGTCCGTCCCCCTTTTCCAGGTCAAGAGCAAAAGTCAGACTGGGAGTCTCCCTTTCTGAAATAATTATCTCATGCTCCCTGGAACTTAAGAAAAAAGAATTTGACTTTGGAGAAGAGGGAATTCTACTAATGTACTGCCTTTGAATTTGAATCCTGTCTCTTTGCCAAGTGGCTGTCCTACTGTAGGCATTGGTCATGCAAGTGTCCTCGCATGAGCTACCCTGTCTTTCTCTATCTGCCTGTTTCTCTTTCTGACTCTTATAATCTATGGACTGATGGGTGATGACATTCTGTATGCTGTGAATATGTATTGCTCTGATTGGTTGATAAATAAAGCTGTTTGGCCAATGGTGACACAGAATCAGGTGAGGCGGGACATTCTAACTAGAGAGAGAAAGGCGAAAGACAGAGCAAAGGAGACACTGCTAGTCCCCACCAGGAGAAGCAAGATGTAAAGATACTGGTAAGCCACAAGCCACATGGCAAAGTATATGTTTATAGAAATGGGTTAGTTTAAGATATAAGAGCCAGCTAGCAAGAAGCCTGCCATAGCTATAGTTTAAAAATAATATAAGCCTGTGTGTTTATTAGGATCTGAGCAGTTGCAGACCAGGTGGGACACAGGAAAACTTTCAACTACAATGAACAACAACAACAACAAAAAAAAAAAAACAAGACATTCACAGAATTAATACAAGAATTAGCATGAAACCCCTTCCCATTTAACTTCTCAGTTGCCCTGGCTACAAAATCAATATAACATACATCGTTGCTGAATAACTCAGAGTTACTGGAAAGCTTATCCTGATTCAGTTGAAAGATGCTGTCATATTGCACAGCCTGACTTCTGACCCAGCATTTTAAATAGACCCAAAGTGGGTTTATATGTATCCTTTAACTGTCATCAGCAAGTTAAGCCTCCCAGATGTGATTAGTATGTTGTCTTATTGTCAATATTTTATGGGGCTGTGTCCATATATCTCTATGTCCTAGTTATTGTCCTAGTTGAAAGAACTAATTCATGTCAAAATGCTTTCATGAGAGGCCTGAGGTTGTTTCATTTCTCTGCTTTAATTTCCCTGACCTCTGAAAACTCCTGTGTATATCTAGACTTCTGACTCCCTAGAAGAGCAAGCCAAGTCCTGTTTTGTGACTCTTCCTTCCCATAACAGTACACATGTGATTTCACACCCCTTCTAACTTGTATTGTGTTTATAAGTGTAATTCTCTGATTCTCTAACAATGGCTCCTTATTCTAAGTATTTACAAATATTATTGACAACAGAGATACCTTTTAGGAGCTATTCTGTACTAGCATTTAGATTTTATATGGTAAGGATCTCAATTTCAGACAAAATCCTATTTACTGTGCTTAACATGCCACCAAACTTATTTGTTTGAAAGAAGACTTCACTGGAGATTTCTATGCCAAAAAGCTGAGCAGGATTCTGTGGATACAGGTGCCAAAAGACCTGAGTGTGTATTACATATTGGTCAGTCACATATTAGTAGCTAATATGATTTGCTCTTAAAAATTGCCAACTTATCAGATTTAACACTATTTACAGCATTGTAAATGTTTCCTCCTAAATATATGTATCTCACAGGGAAAATCATACCCCTTCAGGGGCCCATTCCCACCAGCATGGAATCCAATCGCCTACCTAGATAATAACAACCTCTGGAGGACAATGGATGAGATGGGTGAAGAGGTAATACTTCTTAAAGCTGTTTTGACTGCATATGTATTTTTCATTAGTCCTCAGAAGAAAGACGGTACAAAGTATCAGTCATCCCACATGCATAACATAGTGCCCCACACACACTAACAATCACTAAACATCAGTGAAATGAATGAATGGATTTGTTTCTAACTTCTAAAAGAATGAGCTATCAAAAAGACTGTTATTTGTATATACTTGGTGAGCAAGTTATGAAATATGAAGCCTGCTGGCTTTCTGGGATGGTATTTCTAATTCACAAAACCCCCAGGACATAGATGTTCTTTGATTCTCCAGCACACCCAGATTTGCAGCTCATAAGTAAACACATGGAAGCTTTAACTGAAAACTGATTTTGAGATGATTAGCTGGGGTTCTTTGATTCTAAAGAGTTGAGTTTGTGGGTGATCTCTGTAAGTTATTAACTTAATTTCCCTTACCTGTAGCTTCAGTTTCCATGATTGTAATTATCTATGGCCAACTGCAGTTAGAAAATATTAAATAGAAAATTCCAGAGAGACAACATTCACATAATTTATTACAATACATTGTCATAAACATTCTGTTTTGTTATTATCAATATATTTCTGTGCACAGTATAATAATTAAATTTTATTATAGATATATTTGTATAGGATAATATCTTTATTCTAAAGTAGAGTTATTATAAACTGAGTGTTATAGATCTGTAACAAAAGAGTTGCACAGTGAGATTTATGCTATTTGAGAAACTATTAGGGGTACTTGGGAAAATGAAATTTTAATTTATTTCTTTGAGTTTTCTGAGCTTTTAATATTGTTCAAATAGTTAGTTGAATGGGAAATTGTCTTTTTCATCCTTCTTTAATGCATCTCAATGTAGATTCCCAGTGATGCTCCATGGAAGGCACCCCTTGCAGAAGAGTGGGACTATATGACAATGAAAGAGTTGCTGGATAAGATCTGCTGGACCAAGTAAGAGCTTCACTGGGCAAAAGCATTTATTGTGACAATTCTTGGGGATATTTGGGTATGCCATTTAACAGGTATGAAGCAAGCAAGTAGCTGCTTTATGTCTAAAACAATCCCACTGACTAAGTGAATCATTGAAAGATACTGAAACTAAATCTTCTCCTAAATATGGGTACAGGTGTAGTTTTGTACCACCAAAGTGATATTTCCCCCATAAAGTCCTCAGAACAAACTAGAATGAGCTGTATTTTTTTTCTTAGAACATTTTAAAGTCCAGTGGCTTAACAGTCTAACTTACCAGGTTGTTGATGTAGGACTAGTTTTGTATTCCTCACTGGAGATCAAGTGTAGATAGCATAGGCATTTGAAACACCTTCTATGATACAGTGCAACTCTTCAATTTTTAAAAGGGCAACTTCTAGGTAATTCATACCTGTAGCGGACACCTGTGAGTGAACCTACTCGTGCCAATTAGTGAAAAGCCTGTAGTATCTATAGAAAACACTTGAGTCAAGGTTGAAATTCTTGTTGGTAGCACTGGGAGATGTATGCAGTTTTCATAGTCCTCACTCCTTCTGGGCAGCAAGGAAAATGGAAAGGATTATAAGGCTTCGAGCTCAAGTCAATTTCAAGTTCATAAGTAATAGAACTGAGATCCAAGATCAAGAATACTGTCCTTCCATGCTAAATAGAATTTCTTGAAAATCTATTTGGCTCAGAAGTTGATACTTTCGTGCTCTGGGTGTTAAGGAAGTGATGGCACTGACTACTCAAAGTAAAAACAAGGATTTAGACATGTCTGAATCTAAGATGTGGAAATAATCAAGATATGTGCAATGGACAGACTTCTTGTTATAGGAATTCAGTTTCTTAAAATTCATCTTAAAGAGAGCAGGAGAGAGAAAGAGAGAGAGAGAGACAGAGACAGAGAGAGACAGAGACAGAGAGAGACAGAGAGAGAGACAGAGAGGCAGAGAGAGACAGAGAGAGAGACAGAGATTATCTGATTATTTCCAGTATTATTTTTAAAGGGGAAAATCTGAAGCTCTAATAACGGAAGACTGGTTAGATTAGTTAAAGTTATCCAAAAGATGGGATAGATTAGAAAGATTTAAAATCATTTTGTAGAAGAATACTTTAGTAGTTTGAAAAATACTATTAAACACATAGAAAAGTGGGTTTTCATAGAGTATGAATGGTGGAATATACAATGCCAACTCTGAAAACCAAATTATTTTTAATATGGATTGTAAAAAAACAATGGACATTCACTGCCTTATATTTCAGGATAGTGAAGGGCACAATGTATTTACCTATTACTGTTCTGTTGAACATTTTGACTACCTCAAACTTTTTATTATATTATTATTATTATTGTTGTTGTTGTTGTTATTATATGATGCATATTATATAGTATGCCTTTGAAAGCAATCCATTATGAAATGATCATTTAAGTCATAAAATTGATGCCTATTATGAATTATATCATTTAAGACTACTTTTCTATGCTATTTAAAGCTTCATATGAGAACATGATTTATAACAGAAATTATTTTTGCTGTAATAGAATCTATTTACAAATTTTATAGATTTCCAATAAGATAATCTATATCTATTCTAGAACTTCTGTTATAGAAAGCTTTTAATAAATTCAATTTGATCTTTTGTCCTCAAAGAACATTTCGGCACCTACAGAATGGAATCAGTTATGTTTCTTTGAGGTCATAGAGACCCGAGATTCTTACCACAGCCTTGACCTCAGCCTCCAGTTAGTGAATACCCTTGGTCGTCAACTCACAAAAAGAATGTTGGGAATTTATGTAAACAAGAACCAGGGCATTTTCTAATTATTCCTATGCAAGATGTACATAAGATCATTTGCTGACTTTAACGGAAACAACACCCAGAACAACTAATCTATTCTGATTCAAAGTAAATCACAAAAAGCATTAAAAGACTACTGCTGGATCATTTCCTTAATTGTAATTTATAAAATGTTGCTCAGAAGAACAAACTGTATTTTCAATGAGATAGAAGACACATAATGGTGTCTTAGAAAAACTATATAGAAAAAGAAGACATCAAAATGACACTTCTAATTACCATTTGGGTGACAGAAATATGGAAAAATACTCATTGCCTCAAATTTTTCATCTTATGAATTTCTAAAGCTCATCTAATGTGTGTATATTTTTATGTAAAATATTAATATAACGTTTACCATTTTTAAAGTCAATAGAGCAAAAATTACAAAATACTCTAAACTGCTTGACATTTCCTCCCTTAAATGCTATAAACCTCATTTTTCTTTTTGAAATTCCCAGAGTAAATCAAACAAAAGATTAAGAAGGTACCTGCTCAACATAGAGAAATTCAGTTGTCCTCCTTTATCTACAGCTATAATTAATCATCATTACTCTATGTCCAGAAAGAACAGTTTTCTTCATGAAACAGATAGACTACATTCACATAAATTTTATTATTTTATGCTTTTATGATTATTCATTTTATTATTAGCTATTGCTGATTTCTTTTTTTATTATATTTCTGTTTTAATTTTACACATCAGCCATGGGTTCCCCTGTCCTACACACTCCCGCCCCCGCTCCCACCTTCCCCACTGTACCTCCCCTCCATTCCAACCTCCTTCAGGGCCAAGACTCCCCAGGGGATTCATTTAAACCTGGTGGATTCAGTACAGGCAGCTCCAGTTCCCTCCTCCCAGGCTGAGCAAAGTGTCCCTGTGTAACCCCAAGGTTCCAAACAGCCAGCTCATACACTAAGGACAGGTCCGGGTCCCACTGCCTGGATGCCTCCCAAACAGTTCAAGCTATTCAATTGTCTCACTTATCCAGAGAGCCTACTCCAGTTGGGGGATCGACAGCTTTTGGTTCATAATTCATGTGCTTCCATTCATTTGGCTATTTGTCCGTGTGCTTTACCAATCTTGGTCTCAACAATTCACACTCTTACAGTACCTCCTCTTTCTCCAAAATTGGAGTCCTGGAGATCCACCTGGGGACTGGCTGAGGATCTTTGCATCCACTTCCACCAGTTATTGGATGAGAGTTCCAGCATGACCTTTAGGGTGTTTGGCCATCTGATCAACAGACTAGGTCAGATCAGGCTTTATCTTGACCACTGCCAGCAGTCTAGAGAGGATGTATCATTGTGGATTTCTGGGGAACTCTCCAGCACTCTGCCTATTCCTATTCTCATGTGGTCATCATTTATCATGGTCTGTTATTCCTTGTTCTCCCTTTCTGTTCTTGATCCAGCTGAGATCTCCTGCTCTCCTAATCTTTCTTTACCTCAAACCTTGCCCTTCATTACTCCCACTGTTGTCCACGTTGTTCATGTAGGTCTCATCCATCTCTCTGTCACTGTGCTATCTCTGTGTCTTTCCCAGGGTCCCATTTTCTAGGTAGCCTCCCTGGAGTTGTGTAGCAGTCTAGTCATCTTTGTTTTACATCTAGTATCCTCCTATGAGTGAGTACATACCATGTTTCTCCTTCTGAGTCTGGGTTACTTCACTCAGGATGATTTTTTATAGATCCATCCATTTGTGTGCAAACCTCATGGTGTCATTGTTTTTCTCTACTGAGTAGTACTCCATTGTGTATATGTACCATATTTTATTTATCCATTTTTCAGTTGAAGGGCATCTAGGTTATTTCCAGGTTCTGGCTTTTACAAACAAAGCTGATATGAACACAGCTGAGCAAATGCCCTTGTGGTATGATTGAGCATTCCTTGGGTATATGCCCAAGAGTGCTACAGCTGCGTCTTGGGGAAGATGGATTCCCAGTTTTTTTAAGGAAGCGCCATATGGATTTGCAAAGTGGCTGTACAAGCTTGCATTCCCACCAGCAGTGGAGGTGAGTTCCCCCTGCTCCACATCCTCTCCAGCATAAGTTGTCTTCTGTGTTTTTGATCTTAGCCATTCTGACAGGTGTAAGGTGGTATCTCAGAGTCATTTTGATTTGCATTTCCTGGATAATTAGGGATGTTGAGCACTTCCTGAAATGTCTTTCAGCCATTTGAACTTCCTCTGTTGAAAATTCTCTGTTTAGTTCTATAGCCCATTTCTTAATTGGACTGTTGGGCATTTTGATGTCTAATTTCTTGAGTTCTTTATATATTCTGGATATCAGTCCTGTGTCAGATGTGGGGTTGGTGAAGACCTTTTCCCATTCTGTAGGCTGTCGCTTTGTCTTGTTGACTGTGTCCTTTGCTCTACAAAAGCTTCTCAGTTTCAACAGGTCCCATTGATTTATTGTTTCTCTCAGTGTCTGTGCTACTGGTGCTATATTTAGAAAGGGATCTCCAGTGCCAATGCTTTCAAGACTACTTCCTACTCTCTCTTCTATCAGGTGCAGAGTAACTGGATTTATGTTGAGGTCTTTGACCCACTTGGACTTAAGTTTTGTGCATGGTGACCGATATGGACTATTTGCAGCCTTCTACACATTGACATCCAGTTATGCCAGCACCATTTGTTGAAGATGCTTTCTTTTCTCCATTGTACATTTTTGGCTTCTTTTTCAAAAATTATATGTTCATAAGTGTGCAAGTTAATGTCAGGATCTTCAATTCGATTCCATTGGTCCACATGTTGGTTTTTATGCCAGTACCAAGTTGTTTTTATTATGGTAGCTCTATATTAGAGCTTGAGGTTGGGGATTGTGATACCTCCAGAGGTTGTTTTATTTGTACAGGATTCTTTTGGCTATCCAGGGTTTTTC
The DNA here is from genome assembly GCF_903995425.1 of Onychomys torridus. Classification (NCBI taxonomy): domain Eukaryota; kingdom Metazoa; phylum Chordata; class Mammalia; order Rodentia; family Cricetidae; genus Onychomys; species Onychomys torridus. Next base: position 9,453,509 of record NC_050466.1, on the reverse strand, counting down.
GTTTTACCATGTGAAGTTGAGTATTATTCTTTCCAGGTCTGTGAAGAATTATGTTGGTAATGTGATGGGGATTGTGTTGAATCTGTAGATTGCTTTTGGTAAGATCGCCATTTTTACTATGTTAATCCTGCCTATCCATGAGCATGGGAGATCTTTCCATTTTCTGACATCTTCTTCAATTTCTTTTTTCAGGGACTTAAAGTTCTTGTCATATAGGTCCCTCACATGCTTAGTTAGAGTTACCCAAATGTATTTTATATCATTTGTGGCTATTGTAAAGGGTGATGTATCTCTGATTTCCTTCTCAGCCTGTTTGTCTATTGTATATAGGAAGGCTATTGATTTTTTTGAGTTGATCTTGTATCCTGCTATGTTGTTGAAGGTATTTATAAGCTGTATCAGTTCCTTGGTTGAATTTTTGGGGTCACTCATGTATACTAACATGTCATCTGCAAATAGGGAAAGCTTGACTTCTTCCTTTCCAATTTGTATCCCCCTAATCTCCTTATGTTGTCTTATTGCTCTGGATAGAACTTCAAGTACTATATTGAATAAGTAGGGGGAGAGGGGACAACCTTGCCTTGTTCCTGATTTTAGTTGTATTGCTTTGAGTTTCTCTCCATTTAATTTGATGTTGGCTGTTGGCTTGCTGTAGATTGCCTTTATTATGTTTAGGTATGTTCCCTGTATTCCTGATTGCTCCAGGACCTTTATCATCAAGCGGTGTTGGATTTTGTCAAATGCCTTTTCTGCATCTAGTGAGATGATCATGTGGTTTTTTTTCTTTGAGTTTGTTTATATGGTGTATTACATTGACGGACTTTCGTATGTTGAACCACCCTTGCATCCCTGCAATGAAGCCTACTTGATCATGGTTGATCATAATTGTTTTGATGTGTTCTTGGAGTCTGTTTGCCAGTATTTTATTGAGTATTTTTACATCAATGTTCATGAGGGAGATGGGTCTGTAGTTCTCTTTCTTTGTTATATCTTTGTTTGGTTTAGGAATCAGGGTAATTGTAGCCTCATAGTAGGAGTTTGGTAATATTCCTTCTGCTTCTATTGTGTGGAACAATTTAAAGAGTATTGATATTAAGTCTTCTTTGAAGATCTGATAGAATTCTGCACTGAAACCATCTGGTCCTGGGCTTTTTTTGGTTGGGAGACTTTTAATGACTGATTCTATTTCCTTAGGGGATATTGGACTATTTAAATGGTTTATCTCGTCTTGATTTAACTTAGGTATGTGGTACCTATCCTGAAAATTATCCATTTCTTTTAGATTTTCCAGTTTTGTGGAGTAGAGGTTTTTGAAGTATGACCTGATGATTCTCTGGATTTCCTCGTTGTCTGTTGTTATGTCCCCCTTTTCATTTCTGAGTTTGTTAATTGGGATGTGCTCTCTCTGTCTTTTGGTTAGTTTGGATAAGGGCTTGTCTGTCTATCTTGTTGATCTTCTCAAAGAACCAACTCTTTGTTTCATTAATCCTTTGTATTGTTCTCTTTATTTCTATTTTATTGATTTCAGCTCTCAATTTGATAATTTCCTGGTGTCTTTTCCTCCTGGGAGAATTTGTTTCTTCCTCTTCAAGAGCTTTCAGGTGTGCTGTCAAGTCACTAGTGTGAGATTTCTCCAGCTTCTTTATGTGGGCATTTAGTGCTATGAATTAACCTCTTAGCACTGCTGTCATAGTGTCCCATAAGTTTGCATATGTGGTGTACTCATTTTCATTGATCTCTAGGAAGTCTTTAATTACTTTCTTTATTTCTTCCTTAACCCATTGGTGATTCAGTTGAGCATTATTCAGTTTCCATGAGATTGTAGGTTTTCTGTGGGTTTTTTTGTGTTGTTGTTGACATCTAACTTTAAACCATGGTGGTCCAATAGAACACAGGAGGTTATTCCAATTGTTTTGTACCTATTGAGATTTGCTTTGTGTCCAGGTATTTGGTCGATTTTAGAGAAGTTTCCATGGGGTGCTGTGAAGAAGGTATATTCTTTTTTGTTCAGGTGGAATGTTCTGTAGATATCAATTAAGTCCATTTGAATCATAACATCAGTTAAGTCCATTATTTCTCTGTTAAATTTCAATTTGGCAGATCTGTCCAGAGGTGAAAGTGGGGTGTTGAAGTCTCCCACTATTAATGTGTGGGGTTGTATATGTGACTTAAGCTTTAGTAATACTTCTTTTACATATGTGGTTGCCCTTGTGTTTGGGGCATAAATGTTCAGAATTGAGACTTCATCTTGGTGGATCTTTCCTGCGATGAGTATGTAATGTCCTTCATCATCTCTTTTGATTGATTTTAGTTTGAAGTCTATTTTGCTGGGTATTAGGATGGCTACACCAGCTTGCTCCTTAAGACCATTTGATTGGAAAATCTCTTCCCAGCCTTTTATTCTTAAGTGGTGTCTGTCTTTGATTTTGAGGTGTGTTTCTTGTATGCAGCAGAAAGATGGGTCCTGTTTTCGTATCATTCTGTTAGTCTGTGTCTTTCTATAGGTGAACTATGTACATTGATTGATATTAAGGGATATTAATGAACAGTGATTGTTCATTCCTGTTATTATTTTTATTTTTTGGTGGTAGGGTTTGTGTACTTCTCTTCTTTTGGGTTTACTGCAGTGGTGTTATCTATTGCCTGTGTTTTCAAGGGTGTATCTGCTTCCTTAGGTTGGAATTTTCCTTCTAGTGTTTTCTGTAGGGCTGGGTTTGTGGATAAGTATTGTTTAAATCTGGTTTTGTCTTGGAAGGTCTTGTTCACTCTATCTATGATGATTGAAAGTTTTGCTGGGTATATTAGTCTAGACTGGCATCCATTGTCTCTTAGTGTGTCTGCATTATATCTGTCCAGGTCCTTTTGGCTTTCAAAGTCTCCATTGAGAAATCAGATGTTATTCTGATGGGTTTCCCTTTATAAGTCACTTGGCCTTTTTCCTTTGCTGCTCTTAATATTCTTTCTTTATTTTGTACATTTAGTTGTTTAATTATTATGTGGCGAGGGGACTTTTTTGGGGGGTCTAGTCTGTTTGGTGTTCTATAGGCTTCTTATATCTTCATAGGCATTTCGTTCTTTAAGTTGGGAAAGTTTTTTCTATGATCTTGTTAAATATATTTTCTGTGCCTTTGAGTTGTTATTCTTCTCCTTCTTTTATCCCTATTGTTCATAGGTTTTGCCTTTTCATGGTGTCCCAATTTTCTTGGACATTTTGGGTCCTGACTTTGTTGGTTTTAGTCTTTTCTTTGACTGATGAATCTATTTCTTCTAATGTACCTTCAACACCAGAGATCTTCTCTTCCATCTCTTACATTCTGTTGATTATACTTGCATCTGAAGTTTCTGTTTGTTTACTCAGATTTTCTATTTCCAGCATTCCTTCTGCTAGTGTCTTCTTCATTTTTTTTTTATTTCCCTCTTCAGGTCTTGGACTGTTTCCCTCTTTTATTGCTTTTTCATGATTTTCTTTCAGGGACTTATTGTTTTCTTCTGCTTTATTTGGCCTTTCCTCTAGTTTGTTTTTTTGTTTTTTGGTTTTTTTGTTAATAGCGTTCTTCCCATTTTTTGTCTGTTCCTCCACTTTATTTTTGATTTCTTCTATATAAGGCTCTAGCCTCTTCATGATGTTACTTATAAGGTTGTTTTCTTCTTCTTCTTCCATTCTGTGATGTTCAGGTCTAGTGTTGGAGAAGGGCTAGGTTCTGGTGATGCTGTATTGCTCTTTATTTTGTTGTATGTACTTCTGCCTTGACGTCTGCCCATCTTTTTGTGGATTTGTTCTTGGTCTTATCAGTGCACTTGGTCCAGACAGAGCTGACAGATTTAGGGAGCCTCTCTCTGGTCCAGATGGAAGCTCTGGGCTGGATGGGAGCTCTGGTCCATATGAGAGTGCTGGCCGGATTGGAGCTCGTGGTTGGACTCTGAGTCTCAGGAAGTCCTTAGGGTCTCCTTATCTTGTCCAGATGGGAGCTCCTCTTGCCCAGATGCGAGTTCCGGGGCAGGATAGAAGCTCTGGTCCAGATGGGAGTTCTGGGGCAGGATGGAAGCTGGGGTCTGGTCTCTAAGTCTCAGGAAGTGCCTGTGGTCTCTGGCAGATGGGTGTGTGGTCAGGGTGTGGAGATTACAGGGTCTGCCTGCAGTCTTGGAAAAGGGGAGCCTTCCTTCAGGGCCCACCAAATGGCCAGAAACTGGGACCAAGTTGGCTAGGTCTTCCCAGGATGGTGGTGCCCAGCGGTGGGACCACTGATTTCTTTTATTAGGAAAGTAAAGGGTTCTGTGGTGCTCAAGACTGAACCCAAGTCTTCACACATAATGGGTAAACTAAACCCCCATATCTATAAATTAAAATTTGTCATAGGTTTTTAAGTAAAAAAGAATAGATATGTAGTTGGAGAGATGGCTCAGAAGTTAAGAGCAATTGCCTTTCTGGTAGATGACTTGGGTTCAGTTCTCAGCACCTACATCAATTGCCCCACAACCACCTATAACTCCACCTCTAAGAGATCCAACACTCTCTTCTGGTCTTTTTCAGCAACTGGACATATGTGTTGCACATAAATACACTCAGGACATCTGGGAGGAGACAGAGATTCAAGTTGATTTTTAGAATCTGACTTTAACTTCTTAGTAAATGGGAATGCCTTTTACCTAAATAAGGATTTTGGGAAGACTAGAGGGTGTGTAGAAACAAGTATAACACAGACTATGATACCAAAGTCAATTCTGAACAAGATGTTTTGTTTTAGGGGGCATAAATATCAAATTCCCCAAATCCGTGTTCTCGTGTTTTATGATACTGAATTCCAGAAGTTTGCTAAAGTGTGCTAAACATAGCCAAGGAAACAAGAAACTTGACTATTCTAGACTCTTAAGAAAACTCTGTCCTGCATTTGCAAATCATACTCTCATTTCTTTCTGAGCAGATCTGCAAAGCAGCTTGCTACTCTCTTTGTGAACCTATGTGTCACTGCAGAGACCCATGAGGTCTCTGCTTTGTGGTTCCTGTGGTATGTAAAGCAGTGTGGAGGCACAACCAGAATCATCTCAACCACCAATGGAGGGCAGGTACTGTACCAACACAATACGACTACTACAGAAATAGGTGTCATTCTGCAATCACTAGATGCTGGTGCTTGAGACAAGCTTGTGGTTTGTCATGCTTTACCTTGGTTGCTTCAAGTAGCTTTCAGAAGGAGCCATGTGTTGTCGGGTATCCAAGTGGTCAGCATAGTTTTAAGACTAGGCTCCTCTGAAATCCCAAACAGTAAGACAGAAGTGCACTTAAATTTAAAGAATATACTGTGCTCTGGGCTGTAGCTCAATCATAGAGCACTTCCCTAGCATGAACCCAGGCTCTGTATCCTTCCCTAATACTAAGAAAGAAAAGGAAATAAAGAAAAATAAATGAAGGAAGAAAGGAGTGAATAATGTTCTGAAAATCAGCACCACATATGAGAATTCATTCTTGGTTTTATTTATTCAATGCCTGTTCTCTGAACACTGTATAAGGCCCCCTGTTTGGCAGAGTATAAAGTGGTTTAAGTTTTTAATCTCTTGGGTAATTATGTTCCTTTCCTTCCTGTCACATCCCATCCTCTCTTCTTCCTCCTCCTCTTTTTCCTTCTTCTTTGTGAACCTATTTGAAATAGTCTTTAAAAAGTTAATCGAGGAATAATGAGATATTCAGCAGGTAAAAGCTCTTACTATAAAACTTTAACAGCTAAGTTCAATCCTAAGGACTTCAGCAAGGGTAGGCAGAAGGATAAAATTGGCTCCACAAAATTTCTCTCTGACCTTCACACTTGAACTCACATATACACATCATGCATACAGACAAACACACTTACTACTAATAACAACAGAATAATTTTTAAATTAACTGATCTGAAAATTGGAGGCAGTCCAGTTAAACTGTGTGCCTAGCCAGATAGAGCATCCACAAACTCTGGAATGTTTGCAAGCAGGGCTGAAGGCAGGTAGATCCAGCAAGATGAAATGACCTTGGTGGCCATAGGAGCAGCAGGCATCTGACCCTAGATAAGATGGGCCTACCTACAATAGAGGAAGCTGACTTGGAGCTGGAGGTGTAGTGTAGAGAAGGCAAAGATGAGAAGGCAGAGAAGGGATGAGTCTGAGCCTGAGTCACAGGACGAGTATTAGTAATACTCAGGAAAATGATGGCCAAGCTGTAGGTAGAGTTCCACTAGGCCCAATGAATCAGCCAAAGAATATAGATGGGGCTCAGAGTAATGTGTTGACCAGTCAAAAGGGAAATCAGAATTATTCTGAGAATGTTCAGCCCTGGAATCCACAGTAATATAACTTTAAGATGAGTTAGTAAGTCAAGCCTCTAATTAAAAAATATCCAAATAACAATAATAATGTAAGTAAAAATACCAACAACAAGGTATAGGAAATTATTCATAATAATATAATGAAAATTTTATATACATTAGAGGAAGGATAGCCAGGGGAAAATGGCCACTTAGCTGTTTATATTAGCTCCTATATTGATAATCCACCATTAGTCCAGTTTTCTTCTTTCCAGGAGAGGAAATTTGTTGGTGGGTCTGGTCAAGTGACTGAGAGGATAATGGATCTCCTTGGGGACCGGGTGAAGCTTGAGAGACCTGTGACTCACATTGACCAGAACGGGGAAAACGTTGTTGTGGAAACCTTAAACCACGAAACCTATGAGGTAAGTAAGACTCTCAAAGTGAGGGAAAGAGATCAGAGTTCCATGGGGAACTGAAGCATATATAAGGTCAAAGATAGTTCAGACTTCATGAAGTCTATTGGCCAGGGCTACATCTACCTGAAAGAAAGCAAAAAGAGTGAAACTATCTGAGAGGAGAGAAGATTGAAAATGTACTCTCTGTAATCAACCCTTGGGTAATTATAAAATCAAAGGAAATATTTGATAAGTATCAAGCATGGTTTATGGACCTGGCATTATTCTGAGTTGGGAATTTTCTGATTTCATGAGGTTTTACATTTTAGTAAAAGATTAAAGCTGTAGCCAAATATATAGCTGAAATCTAAAGTATGGCAAATAGTGATAAGTAGTGTGGAAGAAATCGTGCAGGGTGAGAAGAAGGCATCCCATAAGGCTGACTGGGCTGGCTGATCATGTCACTTTAAATAAGGTTGTTAGCAAAGGCCTCAGCAGGACAGGTGAACGCAGAGCTGAAGGAGACGGCTCTGTACAAAGAGAATTACTGATACATGGAGCAACAGCCAGGAGGACCAGGGCCTAAATTGGAAGCATGTCTGTACTGACCAAGGGATGCAAGGCGATCAAAATGACAAACAAAGGAAGGCTGGAACAAAGCATGAAAAGTGGGATGGAGAGGCAATGGGGAAGGCATAGGAGGTTTAGAACTAGGGAGAAGCAAAGGCTGCTTTAGTTTTTGACAGGGTCCTTCTGGTTTCACTGTTAAGGGGTGGAAAGGGAACAAGGGTAGCCAGAGAGAGAGGATTAAGAAAAACTTTTGCAGCCAGCCAATGGTTATTTAACCATGTTTACTTTTCTTTCAGGCTAAATATGTGATTAGTGCCATTCCACCTGTTCTGAGCATGAAGATTCACTATAGTCCTCCCCTGCCGATGCTAAGAAACCAGCTGATCACTCGGGTGCCTTTGGGTTCAGTCATTAAGTGCATAGTTTATTATAAAGAGCCCTTCTGGAGGAAGAAGGGTAAGTGCATTTTTGACATAAAGACTTACTGGAGAAGGTCCAAGAAACTATATCAAGATACATATTTGGATATAACTATTTTTATTAGAATTCTGAACAGAAAACTCATGATCCTCCAGTCTCATACTTCTAAGTGCTGGGATTACAGGTGTGTGCCACTACCTCTGGCTAGTTCAGGTTCTACAAACAATTCTTGCAAATAAAATATATTGACACAAACTTATGAATTATTTTTCCTTGGAATGTGACCAGTTCTTTGAATAATTTGATGTAACATTTATTCAGTCCTTTCCCAATCCCCATGAGAACATGTGATTTTATTTTCTTATATACCAAAAACATGGATTTATAAAGACATGGATTCATGAATGGAGATGTAGCTCAATAGTTAAATGCTTGCACAGCACATGCAAGACTTGATGTTTTATCCCCAACTCCACACACCCAAAAAGTGGCAGTTGTGAAATTTTTCAGGGCAGCTCTTACTATTGTCAAGATCCTGCTAAATTAAATAAAATCAATTTCTTCATCCATGTACACTTATGCTACTACACCAGGTAGGACAGTGTGCATGGGGATGCTCACAAAAGTTCTACATCCTACATTGTTTAAAATGCTCCTGAAGTGTTGTATCTAATACTCACTTCACTAGTCATATGTGGGTACCAAACACCTGAAATGTGGCTAATGACACTAAATCAACTATTTTGTTGCATTTTATTCCTTTAAATGAATCACCACATGTAGCTAGTATCTGCTGCCTTGAACAACATGTACAAGCATTTCTTTTTTTTCCTCTGATCACATCTACTTAACTACCAAATGAAGAACAGGAAAGAATAGCAATGCCGAGGGCTGAGGATAAAGGAGAGGGTGGACTAGAATGGGAGGTAGACTATAGAAATAAGACTGTGCTGGAGACAATTGGGAATAATGTCACAGTTGGGTATGAGGGATAGCGTTTCCTGTACCCAGTCAGCCCTCTGTATTCATGGGTTCTGTTCCTGCACATCAAGTCAGCTACAGATGAAGAATACTCGGAAGAGAATTATACCTGTCCTGAACATGTTTAGGCTTTTTTTGTTGTTATTTTCTAAATCATTCATTATAACAATTTATGTAACATTTATATTCTGTTAGGTATTTTTAGTAATCTCAAAATGATTTATACTATATAAGATAATGTGCTTAGGTTCCCATCTTATGTAAGGGCCTTGTACACCCAAGGATTTTGGTTCTCCTGGGGGTTCTTGGGGTGAATCCTCCCAGATATGGAGGAAGAGGCAATTGGTAACCTTACTCAGCCACACCCCAGTCTCTTAACTCCGCACCCTGCAGTAAGTAATCCTAGCTAGTGCTCTTATTGGATTGGAACATCCACTGAGCAAGTGCTCTACCCTTTGCAAAGGACTCACCTCAAAGAGCTCTGTCATTTTGCCCTTTGAATCCAATGGCAGCAGCATAATGGGGCCAAGTTTCTGCCCCCTGAGACTCAGGTCATGAATTTTAGGTAGCTGGCTAGGGGCAGGTAGATGACATTTAGGACAAGCACATAGACTGGTTTAGGTTTTTTGTTTGTTTGTTTCTTTCTTTCTTTGATGTAATTAGTTAGCTTTTCATTATTTTTAATAAACTATATTTTGGTCATATTATTTCACTCCTCCTTCCAGATCCTCCCCACCTCCCTACCACATGTTCTTCAATATACCCTAAATAATCTCTCATTGAAATACTTAATATAATGTATTGCCATGTAATAGCAATTGTACTACATATGTGTGTATACTATATATATGTGTGTGTATATGTGTGAATATAATATATATGTGTGTATAAACTATATAAATACTGCAATATAAACACTATACATAAGGAATTATAACAAGAAAAATTGTATACATTTAGTTAGTACAGATGTAATAAAAAAATGTTTTTGGTTCTTTGAGACAGGATCTCTTTAGGTACCCCTGGCTGTCCTAGACTCACTATGCAGACAAGCTAGCTAGTCTTGAACTCACAGAGATTCTCCTGTCTCTGTCTAGAACATGCTTGGATTAAAGACGTGTGCCACTATGCCTGTCCTTAAAATGTTTTTGATAATAAGTTTGAATTGAGAGGTACAGAACCCATAGATAGAGAGGTCCAACTGTACTTTGTCCCAGATGATGATTATGAGAGTACTTTTATTCAGAAGGTATTGAAATTCTTACCAAAGTTGCTATGCTTGAAAGGAAAGTGGTATTCAGAGCTCAGGTTTGAAATGGGACTCTGTGGTTCATTTTAGCTTCACATGTACTCTCTGCCCTGTGTTCTAAAAGTCAAGGACTGTTTCAACTGGCATTAATTAACTAGACACAGCAGCACACATCTGTAGTCCCAGCTACTCAAGAAGCTGATGTAGGAAGGCCACATGAGGCCAGGAACCAGTTCGTGGCTGGCTTGAACAATATAGTGAGACCTCAACACTAAAAGAAAAGTTGGAAGAGGAGTAACTCCTCATGAAATAGAAGCATTCAGCCTCTTGTATTTCCCAAATTCCATTGGCCATTTTGATCTTGTTCTTTTTGTCCAAGACAGTGTCTTACATAGTTTGTCTCAAAATCACTATGTAGCTAAGGTTCCTGCCTCTATATCCCAGGTATGGGGATTATAGGTATACACTACCACACCCAGTTTGTTCAATGCCTGGAAAAAACCCAAGGCTTTGTGCATGCTAGGCAGGCATTGTACCAACTGTGCTACAATGTCTGGACCTACTCTGATTTTTTTCCACAGAACCTTGATTACCTAGCCCTCTCCTTGATATCATTTTATTTTGCTTTCATACACTTCGAGTATAAATTTCTCGAACTGAAAACTGTGTGTTTATTTGCATTTGCTGTGGGTGAAATGATAGGGAAATGGATATGTTCATCTACTTCACTATTTTCTAAGATTTCTGTGGATCCATGGTTATTGAAGGAGAAGAAGCTCCAATCGCATACACATTGGATGATACCAAACCAGATGGCAGTTATGCTGCTATAATAGGGTAAGGCACAATTATAGTATGGTAGTTATATTTGCTATTGACAAGATAACAAAATATAATTGATTAAGGAATACAAAGCTTCATTAAAACTATTTTTATTTGATAATACTACTCTCTAAATCCAGTAATAGAAGTATTATTCTTGCTTCTTTTTATTAATAAATATCTAGATGCAAATACCAATACATTTAAATTTTGTTATATCAATTTCTACTTCATATTTAATGTATTAAGAGATATATTGGGGGTCATCTTTACCTGACAGACTGATGTTACTTGAGTGTTTTACTAAGAGGGGTGTTTCACTAAATAGTTCTTATGGAGACTGTGTGGGCACCCATGTGGTTTACTATGTTTTCTGTTGCTATAGCAAATTTCTTAAGACTAGGTTAATTATGAAGAAGAGAAGGTCATTGTAGCTCACAGTTTTGGAAGTCCAAGAGCATGGTATTAACATTTACTAGACTTATTATGGGAGCCTTGTGCTACTCCATATATGGCAGAAAAGTGGAAGGGAAACATTTGTCACAAAATCACATGGCAAGAGTGGAAGCAAGGAAGCAAGTAGAGAAGCAGTCCACTGTCATGGAAACCATATTAATCTTTGGAATTCCTCACAATTCAAAATGTTCTGAAAGGCCCTATCACCTCTCAATGCCACTACATTGTGAATGGAATTTCATCATGAGTCTCGGTGATGACTACACTATCTAAACTTCAGTAAATGTTACTTATATGGGTTATTGAGATTTTTCTGAGTCCTATGACAAAGAAGGGGAGGACAGCCCTATCTTCATCTTGCCAGGGAAGCCTGGCATAGCTGAAGAGTGTTTGGGGGCCAGTAGTGGATACAAAGTTGTGCTGGCCACCAGAAAGCCAAGGCGAGAACAAGGAGGGCAGAGCAAGTTTTTAAGCAGAAAACAGTTGTAGGGCTGGAAATGAGATAGCATCTAAAAGACTGAGTGTTTCAGAGGCATCATGCCTGAGCAGAACCAAAGGGCAAGGGAGGACTGGACAGTTCAGAAACAGTCTTAAGTGAACATTTGAGGTTCAAGTCCTTTCCTCTTGGTCACCAGCATGCTGGAGGGCATTGGATTAGTCATCATATTAACCTAGGCAGAAATCATGGCCAGTCCTTTACTTTTGGTCCCCTGACTCCCCCAAAGCCAGAAAGTGCTTCTCAGTGTCAAGAATGCAATGTAGAAGCAAGGACACTATGAGCATTGTTAGCATATGAATGGCTTTTGCATAGCGCACAGGGCATGTGTAGCTATAGAAATGAAGTTAAAAATTTAAAAAAGTATTAAGTTGCCCACTTTTTCTTGTTTGTGTTTTTAGATTTATTCTTGCTCACAAAGCTAGGAAACTGACACGCCTTACCAAAGAAGAAAGGTAACAAAATGTTCTTTCCTTCTCTTTCTTCTTTCCCTCCCCCTTCCTTTGTCCCCCTCCTTCATTTCCCTCCTTCCTTCTTCTTCTCTCTCCCCTTCCTTCCCCATTCCCTGCCAACTTCCTTCCTTTCCTCCCTCATTTTCCCCTCTCCATTCCTCCTATCTGCCTTCCTTCCTTTCACTCCTCCCTTCCACTCTTTCTTCCTTCTTTTCTTACTTCCTTTTCTTTTCTAAGTTAATAGGAAAATAATTGTTTAGAGCAAGAGCACATACTCAATAGGGAGTGTGGGATTTTCAAGTAAGTTGCCTCTTTCTTTCCTCTTCCACCTTCCCTCTCCTTTCTTCTTTCTTTTTTGACTCTCTGCTTGCCTTTCAATGTTTATTAACTTTTTAACTTCTAGAATACCTCATAATATGTGTATTGCTCATGTGACATACCTGTTATGTTAACCATAAAGGCCTTATATGTCACAATGCTTATTACATAAGAACCAAATATTCTCATTAATAATTAAGTTATTTTATATAAGACATTATGCTAAGAACTATGAACAGTATGAAAAAGGACATAACAAAAGCACTGAACATGTACTTATGGAGAAGATAACTGAGTATACAAATTGCTAGGTTAAGCAGCACTATATCTGTGATGAATAGCAATTGCAGATTATAAGTATGGAGACTAATTTCTCTGGAGGCTATTTCTTCTGGCAATTTGTATTCACCACTAGCCAATATGTATACCTGCACCACAACTGATAACATATTTAGTGACTCAAAGCCCAAACTATTACTAATCTATAAAAACCAGTATTGAAACAGCTATGCTTATTTATAGAAACAGAAATATATCATTGGCTAGATTTATGTTAATCAATTACTTGATTCATCTTAATTGGCTAATTATAATCATTGGATTGCTTCCAATTCCCCCACTAGACTTAAAAGCTAGCATTTGCTGAGCATTTATTTATTAGAAACCCATTATTGGGCTAGGAACCTTACATTGGTAGTTTTTAAATTTGAGAATCACTTAGAAGGCTTGTAAAATGCAGATCACTGTCACTTTCCTTTCTGAGTCAAGAAGTCAGGAATGGAACCTGAGACTTGTCCTTTCTAAATTGATATACCCAGTGATTCACTTTACTTTCTTTCTTAAAGATTTAGCACTAGTCTCACTATATTCCTATTTGTGAGTTCATGGTTTTAAGACATGTTTTTAAAAGTTAAACTGAAGCTGGATATGCTCACACTTGCCTGTAATCATGTCACATGAGAGCCAGGGCAGGAAGCTTGAGAATGCTATGCAAGCCTGGGTTACATAGTAGGACAGTATCTCAAGCAAAAGAAAACAGGAATTAGTTAACATGAAATGGCGAAGTAGAAATAATGGCACCCAGAGACTTTGACATACGGGAATAGGTGCCTCTCACTTTGTCTTTGCCTTAGTTCCTTTAGCTTTCACTTTTATCATTCAAACATTATTTCTCTGTTGTACAGGCTAAAGAAACTTTGTGAGCTATATGCCAAAGTTCTGAACTCTCAAGAAGCTCTGGAGGTAAGGCTGTTTCCTAGCCTTTTTCTGTAGTTGGAGAGCTTCTCTCCAGGTTCCACCAAGTCCCCTCGGTCTGTCCCACAACCCACGTATAAAATAATCATACAGACACTTATATTATTTAAACTGCTTGGCCATTAGCTCAGGCCTACCATTGTCTAGCTCTTACTCTTATATTTAGCCCATTTCTGTTAGTCTATACTTTGCCACATGGCTTGTGGCTTACCAGTGTCTTTATATGTTGCTTCTCATGGCAACGGCTGGCAGTGTCTCCTCCCAGCCTTCCTGTTCCCAGCCTCCTCCTCTTCCTTGCCCCGCCTACCCTATCCTTCTTGCTTGGCTACTGGCCAATCAGCACTTTATTTATACAGAGTGATATCCACAGCATGTTTCCAATGGGGAGAGACCTTTTCTTTTCCTGAAAGCATTTTCAGGACAGGTTTGTGTCAGTTGGACCCTCCAGCTGATTTTTTTCCTGGTAGACTCACAGAAGGGTCTGTACACATAGAGTTGGTGAATAAATGGTTCCATAAAGTGTGAGGGAGCCCTGGCTGTGTGGGTGATGAGGCAAGGAACGTGTGATATTCTCTGGGTTTAGGTAGGGTTTCTATTGTCCCTAAATTCAGAGCTGTTCCCAGAGCAGGCTTTTTTGGGTGATAGCAGTTTGTAACTAAAGTTCTCCAGCATTGCATGAAGTAGTTGAATGGAGAACTTTACTTAATGAGAAAAGCAGTTGATTTTGTATTTCTAAAAGGTGATGAGTTTTCATTTAAGAAAGTCTCTTCTAAAAAGGATATTGATGATTAATTTCTGATGCTTCTGTGTGTTTTTATGCAAAGAAAGTACTTGCTTCACTGTGGCTTTGATATTTGTTGTGTGGGAGGAAGAAATTCCTTGGAGGAAAGTGAAATAAAAGAGAAAGCCCAACCTTTCTTCTGATTGGCTGCAAAGAGCCAGAGAAGGATGGTTAGGAAGCAACAGCCACCCTCAGAAGTCAGAACACAGCATGATAGTGATAATACCAAAAGAGGCTTAGGACCATTCACTACTTAGTCAGGACCTCATGCTTTGTCAACAGGATGCCTTAAATGACTATGCAAAGTCAACTACATGATTGCATTTAAAAAACAAAAACAGTTTTCAAAGTCTAGTTTTAAATATTTTGCTATATCAAGTTTCTATTTTCAAAGTGATGTATAATAAACTTTCTCTTTAGATTATTCATTGTTGGTTTCTCCCACTCCTGGGTAGAATTGAACTTAGGGCCGGTGGTGGCACGTGCCTTTAATCCCAGCACTTTGGAGGCAGAGGCAGGCCCTGTGAGTTGGAGGGCCATCCTGGTCTACAGAGCAAGATCCAGGAAAGGCACAAAGCTACACAGAAAAACCCTGTCTTGAAAAACCAAAAAAAAAAAAAAAAAAGAATTGAACTTAGGGTGTTAACATGCTAGGCATGTGATCTATCACTGAGTTCTATCTCTTTGCAAAACTCTCAGCTAATATATAGCCTGTTAATGGCTAAAAGACATTTTGCAGACCAATGGTTGTTTACAAGTTCCACCATCCCACCATAGTGAATACATACTATGAAAATTGTTCTGCCTTCAGCAAAGATCACTGCTACCAAATCATGAAACTCACTATTGTCTCTTTTTTTGTAAATACACAGTTCTGCTTTTTTTCTTGGTCCACCATCTTTGTAAACTATATCATTTTAAAACTTTCTGAAAACCATTAAACACTCAAAGCTTTCCAATAGGTAAAAAGAAAGTAAAAATTGAAATAGATAATTATTGTTTATGAGCTATGTACAGGAATAGTGGTAAATTTCCATAATCCCAGTACTTGGAAGTTAGAGGAAGAAGAGGAGGATCAAGAATCTTAGGCCAGCTTATACCACATGACAAGACTTTGTCTCAAAAAATAAAATTTAAGACATGCATGTGCCAAATGGGAAAACTTTCTAAGGTCTGAAATTATCAAAACTTTATTATTTGAAAACATTTACCTGCCCAAAGACCAGTACTTCAAAACATCAGGGTAATACAACCCTATTTCAGAAGTACATTCAGCCCGCTATATGTATAGGTTCTTCAAAATATTTGAAAAAACATCACCCATGTGCTAAAAATTCAGTGTGATAAGTATTTGTATGGCATTTATATTGTGCACAGGCTACATGGAAACACTACAGCACTTTCTACAGAAGACTTGAGTGTATCTAGGAAGTAGGGAAGCTTGAAAGATCAGCCCTTCAGATTCTAAGAGACAGCTGCAATTTGTTCTGTACAATGAAGTCTATGTGTGCTTGATAGACAATAGACAAAACACCTGCCTCTGTTTCTCTTTCAAGCTTTTGTACCTCTTCCTTACAGCCAGTCCATTACGAAGAGAAGAACTGGTGTGAGGAGCAGTACTCTGGGGGCTGCTACACAACCTACTTCCCTCCTGGCATCATGACCCAGTATGGAAGGTACTACCCAATCACTGCACCAACTCATACAGGCTGGCACACATTTAAACAAGCCATGCTTAATAAATAAAAGTGTACTGAGCTGTGACTGAAAGCCCTGCAATTGAAGCCAAGCTCCAACTAAATTACCATGTTTCTTCCTGGTTTTTGCTTTCTTGTCAATACTAGAAAGAAAGAATATCCCCAATTTCCTTTGAAGCTCATGAATCTCACAAAGGAAGCCACTGTACTGCCCATTTTTGCTGTTTCCCTTTTTTATTCCTCTAGAGATGTAAATTCTATCAATATAACCAGAGAAAGTTGACACATAATGAGCACTTTAGATAGCCAGAGGGTTTGTTCAGACTGGCAGTACAGTGTCCTAATACTGAGTCTAGAACTCAGTAAACTTCCCCAAGCACCCTTCTGTTGTTGGTTGTTTTACTCTTTACTCTTTTACTCTTTGCTCTTTTAGGAGGCCCACCACCCAGCTCCCAAACAAATTACACATGGAGTCTTATTATTATGTATAAATGCCCAGCCTTGGCTTGGCTTGTTTCTAAACAGCTTTTCTTAACTTAAATTATCCCATCTACCTTTTGCCTCTAGGGTTTTTCTTTGTCTTACTTTCACTCTTACTCCGTGGCTGGCTCTGTGGCTGTGTGGCTGTATGGCTGGCCCCATCTTTTCTCACTCCTTCTCTCCCTGTTCTCTTGTTCCCCTTGATCTCCTCCCAGATTTCTCCTTCTATTTATTCTCTCTGCCTAGCAGCCCTACCTATCCTCTCTCCTGCCTCACTATTGGCTGTTTGCTCTTTATTAGACCATCAGGTGTAGATGTAACCGTCTTGTTAAATAAGAAACACAGAGCAAATTGCAGAGTTAAAAGCCACAAGGTCAGAGCAATAGCTGAGAGCTGAAAACCTTACCCTTCACTGCTGCTCTGTCTTTCCTCTCCACCAGAGAGCTACTTCCTGTGTCCTGTCTTTTATATAGACTTTCTGTTCTGCCTTCTCCTTGGTTGTAAACCCAGCCACATGACCTCCTCATCACTGCCTGTCTGTACAGACCTCCAGGTCTTCTATGGTTGGTATTGAGATTAAAGGCGTGTGTCGCCATGCTGGCTGTATCCTTGAACACAGAGATCCTGCCTAGCTCTGCCTCCCAAGTGCTGGGATTAAAGGCATGCACTACCACCACCCAGCTTCTGCTCTGGGTTGCTCTGACCCCAAGGCAACTTTATTAATATACAAATAAAATCACATTTCAATACAAATAAAATATCACTATAATCAGGTGTTTTAGACAGGCAAAGTAACACAGCTTCACAGAGTTAAACAAATGCAACATAAAAGAATGCAACGTACCTTTGCATCATTAAACAAATGTTTCACAGCTTAAACAAATGTAACACATTTTAAAATAATATTCTACAACACCCTTCTGTGTCAACATGGGCATGGTTGTGTAAACTCAGAATCAATTTTAGACCAGGCAGGAAAGGGCTTGGGTTCCTACTCTCTTCCTACCAATCACCTATCTAGTCATTTATTGTTGTTGGAGTTTACTTTTCTTAGCACATGGATGAGAAACACAAGATAATGTGATCATTACCTGAGTTATTATTTAGCAACTTTATTCTGTTTATAACATATGATATGACTCACCCATTCAGAGTTCACAGGCTTTTAGCAGTCACAGCATTGTGCATCTGAGTATGAGTCACTGTTGCCGAGTTTAACGCATTTGACGACAATAACAAGGTGTGAATTAATGACCATTACTCTGACTCTCCTAGTAACACTAAACTAAATCAGGAAAGAGAATAAAAGGGTGTTGAGAGTACAGCACAGAGTGTTAGTGAATGAAAACAATTAATCAAACTCTCCATGAGAACCAGTAGAAGTGTTAAAACTCGCTTAGCAGAAGATGATTAATGATTCTAGTGATCATGTTCTTTGTGTGCCTGTAGATGCCAAAATAGAATCCAGAGAAAATTTCCAGGGAAAAGGGTACTGCCAATAAACTTCTGAGTCATTGGGTTACTTTTCAGATATGCTGAATGTGCACTAAGTCACAAGTAATTGTTTCATTCGGTGTATACTGGATAAGTGCTAACCATTTGCTGACCACTTCTAAAAGTGTCAGTATCAATACTTCCTTGCTAAGGAGTTGACAGTGTTGGAGGCAGTGGTGGGGAGCAGAGGAAGGATAGAACATAAGAAATTAAGGTACTAAAGTACTCATGCCAGTGCTTTAGTTAAGGGTATAAAGATAATCTAGGGACTCACGGAATTGCAATCTTACCTTATCTAGTGAAATGTGAAGTAGCTTCATGTCAGGCTATCAGAAGCCTCCTAGGGAATGCAGTCCAGGTAGAATGTTATGGAAATAGCGATTGTTTAGAATCCTGCTAGTTCTTATGAGGTCTTGGACAAAGCTAAGTGTGACAGGGCTATAGGTGATATTGATGACAGAATGACAAGAATCAGGGATGGAGAAGTGGCTCAACAGTTAAGAGCACTTACTGCTTTTGCAGAGGACTTGAGTTCCGTTGGCAGCACCCACATCAGGTTTTTCACAACACCCTGTTACTCTAGCTCCAAGGATCTTCAGACCTCTGTGTGCACCTCCATTCACATACACAGAATTAAAATTTTTAAATCAAATAAAATGTCAAGTATCAAACTAGAAAGACTTGTAGGATCCTTTGTGTCCTGTGACATTTATAAAACCTCTACACCACTACATTTATTTGGGTTTGAGGTTTGTTTTAAATCCAAAGTGTAGTGTAATTTGATACCTGACCACTGAATGCTGAGCTGTATGCTCAGTTCCATAGACCATCAGGAAAATGCCTGAGGGAGTGAGGAGAGTGAAGAATGTTTAATTGATCAGGCCTTGTACTGAATGTGAGAAGCAAGAAAAATCCCACCACATTAGACACTAGTGATGACATGGTAAGTCTTTTCATCTTTGTCCTTTCTCATGGATGTGTATCAGGTTTCATATCATAATGCAGAAACTAAGGCACAGCACAGCTTAAAGACATAACGCCCAGCTCAAGAAGACACTGTATCACAGGATATCCTTGACCCTGCAGGGCTATGATACCAGGGACAGTGCAATGAGAATTGTTGTTAGGGCCCTAGATGTATTCAACAAGTGTTCTGCTTCCAGCTGGAAGATAGAGGACAAAATTGGCAGACCAACTTTCGTAAAGAACTGAAGACATGTTTCTTAAGAAACTTCTGTTGTAGATATTATAAATGAAAAGTGTATTGGAGCAAATATTCAGTTAAGACACATAATTCATGAAGAATATATGTGGAGGTCTCCTTTGTAATATTCTCTCCTGTTGTTGGTTGTTTTTATTTTCACTCTTTGACTCTTTAGGGGGCCTGCCACACAGCTCCCCAGCTTTCTTATGAATGCCCGGCCTTAGATTGGCTTGTTTCTAGCCAGCATTTCATACCTTATCCCATCTACCTTTTTCCTCTGGGCTTTTACCTTTCTCTTACTTTTGTATATCTTACTTTCACTCTTACTTGATGACTGACTAGGTGGCGGCATGGCTGGCCCCTAGCACCCTCCTTTCCTTGTTTTTCTCCCTCTTTTCTCCCTACTCCCTTCTCTCAGATTTCTCCTCCCATTTATTCTCTCTGCCTGCCAGCCCCGTCTACTCTTTCTCCTGCCTCGCTATTGGCCATTCAGCTCTTTATTAGACCATCAGGTGTTTTAGGCAGGCAAAGTAGCACAACTTCACAGAGTTAAACAAATGCAACATAAAAGAATGCAACACTTCTTTGCATCATTAAACAAATGTTCCACAGTATAAAAAAATCTAACCCACCAGGTGGTGGTGGTGCATGCCTGTAATCCCAGCACTCGGGAGGCAGAGCCAGGCAGATCTGTGTGAGTTCGAGGCCAGCCTGGTCTACAGAGTGAGATTCAGGAAAGTAGCAAAGCTACACAGAGAAACCCTATCTTGAAAAAAAAAAAAACCATCTTAAAACAATATTCCACAACACTCTCTCCTCCATCTTTATTGAATACACTATCTGCTCACTTACCTTCTCATCTAGAGGAAGGATGACACCCCACCCCTGCAAAGGAAGACAATTTCCACACAGTCATTGGGCAGAAACTGTCTTTCTGTTTAATCCTTGCTTTTTACATTTTCACATGATGTTGTTAGATTGACTAGTTCTCTACATTTTAGTCTTCCAATCTTTAACTAAAGTTTGGCCATAGCACTCCCTACCAGTTCTTCAACAGTTCCTTCTGTTGCAAAAGATGAGCATCTGCTGAAATGCCTCATAGCTCAAACAACATGGAGAGGGTAAATTTACCTTCTGTCCCTGGAAACCCTAACTGAACACCCCTAGGCTCCCAATAATTACAGATGACTCCATGTATTTTAATAATTTTAATCTTTCCTTAGATTCCCCCTGCCTTTTGCATGGCTATGATAAATGCTGATAAAGGAAAACATAACAATTCAAGTAAAACTATTAAGTTTTCTGATAAGAGGCCCAGAAACTATTAACTTTTTTCAGGGGGACCAAATACGTGACAAAATAACTTGTTTTTTCTCATTATTTAGAGGTATCAATCTATCATGGTATAGACAGCATGTTAGAACAGCTCATATTGTAACAGGAAGGATACAGAGCAGAACAGTAATAAGAAGGGAACAGAGTAATATATATCCCCCAATGACACACTCTCAGTGATGTGTTTTCTCTAATAGGCCTAATCTTCTAAAGCTCTACCACCTTGCAATAGTCTGTTCTCTTTGTGAATCCATCAATGAAGATCAAATCTTCCCTGGAAACTCTTGTAGACATGCCAAAAAGGGACACTTGTTAATGAACATAAGCATTGTGCTGAACTTTGGATATCCCTTTTCTGATCATGGAAGCCTGAGATAGGATGAAAATGGCTCTGAATGGTACTTCTTTTATGATTTCTTTGTAAGCATAATAATGGACTTTCCTTCTTATAGCCTAAGTGACCTTTCCATATCTTTGCTTAGGATGTTAGCACTCTGGAAGCTGTGATAGTAATATATTAGGTGACACAGCGATGATAGAAATAGAGAGGTTGACATCTGTTAGATATATTTCAAATGCTGGTTCTGCTGTTTAATAGCACTATATCTCTTGCTGAGTCACTGCACATTTCTCCAAAACTGTTTATTTATATGTAATGTGAGATGTTAACTAGTAGTCTGTCATGGAGTTCTTGAAAAGATTAGAAAGAAAATAGAATATAGTACAGAGATGACATGTAGCAAAGTAACCAAGACTGTGTTAGAGTTGTTCGATCACTTGGCTTCAAGTACTATGTCTGCTACTTTTCGTCTGTAGTCTAGATAAAAGCACTTCATCATTGTTATTGGTTAGGGTCTAGGAAGCAGACACTGCAGCAAGCAGTAGACAGGCTAGATATCGGACTGTGTCCTTCAGATTGACAGCTATGGAAGGAAGAGGAAGGAAGCAAGAAAGAGGGTTGAAGAACAAACCAGGTAATGATGCAGTTTCAACAAAGGTACCATATGACCCCGTGAAGCATTCTGGAAGTAGACTGCTCCTTCCAAGTAGTCTCAGGTTAGAGTATGGGGCTTGCATCTTTAAAGGCTTATTTATATGTCAGTCATTGAAGGTAGTTGGTATTGGAAGGAGTCATGAGGTAGTTTTCTCCAG
Source organism: Onychomys torridus (assembly GCF_903995425.1). NCBI lineage: Eukaryota > Metazoa > Chordata > Mammalia > Rodentia > Cricetidae > Onychomys > Onychomys torridus. The sequence continues at coordinate 9,431,678 of NC_050466.1, read as the reverse complement.
TGGAAATAGTCACCTCCAATGAGTGCCAATATTAGAATACCACATTCTGGAAGAACTTCCACCAACCAATAAGTCCTTCATTCTTGGTGGGGCATCACAGTGTCTACCACAGTCAGTCTACCTCTGCATCCTTCTCTGGGAAGTGTGGGTAATAATAGTATTGGGGTTGTGGTGAGGAGTAATGAACTTTGAAGAGCTAGTGTCCAACAAATTTTAATTTAAAGTTTGATGCACTAGTTCTGAAACCTAGTGAATAGTAGTTAATGAATCCGTGACTCGTTTATTTCTTCTCAGTTTCATTATTGGAAGCCATCTTAAAAAATCACTAGACTATCCCTTTAAGAGATAGCTATGGGCTAGAGATGTGGTCCAGTAGTAGAGAACATGCAGAGTATACATAAGGCCTTGGGCTCCATCCTGTATCGTACAAAAACAAAACTAGTTACTATGAAAACAGATGAGGAGGGCAAAGCTTGATAAGAAGAAACTGTCAAGTTTAATGGTACAATAACTAGGTAAGAAATCAGAAACATGTGTCACCTTCTTCATATAAAGGGAACCTCATATAAAGGCAACTGGACTTATTAGGTCCCTCACTTTATAAAGATAATCAAATACATATTTTGTCCCCATTGATGTCAGATCCTTTCCCTGTTATCTCTTGGTACAGGAGTGAGTGAACTTCAGCTTTTGTTCCACTTTGCCTATCACAGAGATAATACAACAGCCAGAGGCACCCAAGGAACCTTATTCCTTATTGTCAGTGTCCTTTTAGAAGTTTCTAACCTGTAGAAGCCAACTGGCCTTGGTCCTCATGAGAGAACTCATTTCTGGCTGTATGCAATGACATTTACTGCTTTGCTTTTGTTCCCAGGGTTCTACGCCAACCAGTGGGCAGGATTTTCTTTGCAGGCACTGAAACTGCCACACACTGGAGCGGCTACATGGAAGGGGCTGTGGAGGCTGGGGAGAGAGCTGCCAGAGAGGTAGGAACACAAAAGCTTGATAAAAAGTTCGAAGATGCCTGAGATCTTGGCAGTATCCCCCCACACACCATATTCCCCATCTAAAGACCCAGGAAACCATTATAAACATTATAAATTAGTTTTAGGGAAAAGGAATACCTTAACCAAACAAAACAATGAAAACATCAAATATTTCACTTGAAGTAGGAGTCACAACTCAGCTGTACTTAAGAAATATGGGGAGGAGAGATGGTTCAGCAGTTAAGAGTGTTTCCTAGTCTTTGAGAGGATCTGAGTTTGATTCCCAACACCTATGTCAAGAGGCTCACAACTACCTGTAACTTCATTTCCAAGGGATACAATACCATCTTCAGAACTCAGAGGACATCTGCACACCAGAAACACACGTGCACATAATTACAAATACAACAGATCTTTCAAAATAGAAGATGTGGAAAGGTGGCTCCTCAGTTAAGAGTACTCACTGCTCTTGCAGAGGCTTTTTCCCAGCACTCACATTAGCTCTAGGGGATCTGAAGCCCTCTTTTGATCATCAAAGCTTCCTTCAAGCACCTGACACACTGACATACACTCAGCAAGCACACATGCAGATACATTTTTTTAAAATGTTAAATGAAAACTATTACCTAAGTCTGATGTTATAGAATCCAAAATATTTCCATTAGGATTCAAAATTCATGTTTATTCCTTTTTGGCAAGTCTTCTAGTCTCATTCCCATTAAGACATGTTCACAAGTACTAAAATTTATGGTGACACGAATAGTTGAGACCTTTTATACCATAAATAAAAGATCTTTGGGGCCTTTCAAAGAGTCAAGTGGATTGCTCTGCCCTTTGCCTTGACATTGTTGATGGATATCTCAAGAGGCATCCACTTGGTTCTTTTTAAAGAATAAAAGAAAGATACTATCTGCTTTGCTATTTGCCAAGGTAATCTTTCATTTCAGATTCTGCATGCCATTGGGAAGATTCCAGAAGATGAAATTTGGCAGCCAGAACCAGAGTCTGTGGTAAGCTATATTTCACAAATTTATATGTCTTTACTCTAAGAATGATTGTTTCCATGAACACACTTGTATATATGCACATTCCTTTTCCTAATGATTCAATGTATGAATAGCTAAGTAAATCACATGACTTAGGATGTCACAGATTTAGATTCACTTTGACAAATTTGTAGTGCTACATCTCTTGCAGATTAATAGGAAAAACATGATTTTTTGTGGTAAGGAAAAATTTCCCAAAAAACTCTAGACACATTAAGAAGTAAATGGGGGCTGGGGCATCACACAGAGGCAGAATGTTCGCTTAGCAGGTGTAAGATCCTGGGTTTGAAGAAAGAGAAGGGAAGAAAAGACAGAACTCAATCCTAAGAACTTCAATGTCTATTGAATGAACTGACTTAAAGAGTCTCAACAAGAGGTAGGAAAAGAAGGTAGAAAAAAAAAGATAGGAAAAAATTTATTTATATTTTTTACATAGTAGACATGATAAAAGTTTATTCAATGTTGTTTGAAATGATATCTTATTACTGTTTCAATGTGGTTAATTATATGTAAGATTAAATATATCACTAAAGATTTAAGAGAATAAGCTCAGAGGAACTGTCCACATTTGTCACCATTATTATTAACTAATTCCAGAGATTTCTTCACCCTGAAAGATAAATCTCCATGACATTCATACCCATTCTCTTCTCCATCCCCAGTACTTGGGGATAATTGACTTGTTTTCTGTATCTGAATTTGCATACTGTGAATGATTAGATGGATAGATGATAGATGATGGATAGAAAATAGATAGATGGAAGATAAATGTATGTATGTATGTATTTATGCATGATGTAGGTTTGTATGATAGATGATAGATAGATAGATAGATAGATAGATAGATAGATAGATAGATGATAAAAAGTTTATTATCCTCCCTCCAAAGGTAAAGTGGGAACAAAATGGAGCACATTTGAACTCATTTCAATTATAATTCCTTTTCTAGCAAAACCATAGAAATTTTTTCTGACTCATAGGAAGGATACATAGAGTTATAGAGAATGGGAATCCATAAGTTCAGTTAGTCTTCTCTCCTTTTAAGCCTGAAGCCATAGAGCATAGCCCTGACATTCCAAAATTACTGTGCTAGTGCTTTTGCTAGAAATAGGATGGTGGGCTGAGGGAAAAAATCATTCATCCTCCTCTACAAATATTTATGATGTACATGGGCCATTGTGGTCTGAGCACGGCAGTGCTTTCAGATGAGAAGACAGGGAATAACCCCGAAGTACAATCCTGACAGAGAATATGCTGAGAGAAAATATGAAAAGTAGATCCATCTCAGGCTGGGGGTGCAGAAATACTAGCAAAGTAACATAAAGGGCCAGATGAAGAAGAGGGGGTGAGCCACAAGTGGTTGCCATGGTTTATACTTCAGAAGTTGGAATAAGTGGGTTATTCTAAAAAACTCTCAAAGAAATAGGTTCTGGAATGACATGCATAACCCTGTACTGACACAAACATTCTCTGCACCCAGGATGTCCCTGCACGACCCATTACCAGCACCTTCCTGGAGAGACACTTGCCTTCTGTGCCAGGCCTGCTGAAGTTGCTTGGATTTACCACCATCTTTTCAGCAACAGCTCTTGCTTTCCTGGCTTACAAAAGGGGCCTGCTTGTGCGTTTCTAAAGATGGCCCTTACACATCCACAGTCTTCTCATTCTGCATGGCATGAAGGCTTTGGGAAAGGGTTCTTATAAAATCTCACAAAAACAGAGAATATGGCGTGAGAAAGCACGGTAACTTGTTTTCCATTTGTCTGCTTGTTAGCATCCCATTTCCAACTTTTCTGCCCTGTGAATTTTTAGAGCAGACAGGCTTGCTCAAGCTCCTTGCTTACACCTTCACTGGCCAGGCACACAGTATTTTTCAAACCCCTGTGGCTTTGTGCTTTTCTTTCTTTCTGTGTGTTATGTCCTCACTTGTTCAGGTTCTTTGCAGTTGTACTTACAATCCTGTCTTGTTATAATTAGAAGACATTAAATACCATCTGGAGCTCATTTTCTCCTTTAGAGTTGAAGAAACCAAATGCAACAGAGGTGAAACTTAATCGCACAAGGCCTATGGTAAACCCCTAGTATTTGGGTGACTGCAATGCAAGTTGATGCTTTTCCCCCCTCCCAAGATGTTTTCCCTAATCATCCATAGTCACTAGTGCTTGTTCCGATGTGAATTTACTCTATATTAATTGGTATTGTGCTACTCAGTAGATAGCCTTTAGTCTTGCTGTTTTGTGAAGTATCGCAACTAATTTTTATGTTTCTTGAGAGTGGAAGTCTTATCTTTGTTGTTCTTTTGTATCTTCCATTATTCTTCCATTCATAGATTAAGACACACTTAGGTAATTAAAAATAAAGCTGTTTGACCATATGTTTGCTGTTTCTTCTTTGGGGGCACTGACTTTCAAGGTTTTGATAAGGCAAATCCAGGGTCAGTATTAGACATATAATTGTGGCATGAAAGCATTTAGTGAGAACTTTCTGAGAGCCTAGATGTTAGGTGCATTTTGATGGTGAGATCCATCATGGACTCACATGTATGGTGAATGATTTAACATTGTTCAGTAAGGATTCTGTAAGACACAGCTTCTGGCTCTTTTCTCCAGCCAGTCTGTCAAAATAATAGACACTAACATAAAATGAATAACCTATTAAAATAATTATAATACTTCAGTTGACCTTTCATATTTCATGTCAGTGTGGTGCTCTTTAATAGGTAAACCCATTAATTGAAAACTATAATGTCACAGACCATTAAGTCCTATATAAACTATTTTTAAATGAGATCATTTTGAAGAGCTCATCCTTCTTGACTCCCAAGATTAATAAATGATACTAGAGTTTCTGAACCTACAGTGACATTCATGTGCATGGATTTATGGGAACTTCAGAAGTTATATGAGGAAAATAAAGAACCTATTAAGAATTTGTATCTCTTTTGGGTTTTCTAAATCTGTGGAAAGTGTACTGCTAGGGTTAGAGTAGTTGCTTGGTGGTGGGACACTCAAGCCGAATACCACAGGCCTGGGTTTCATCCTAAGCCCAAGCAAAGCAAACTCCTAGAGCGAGGACAGAACTCGGAGGCAGAGTGAAAACCAGAGATTTCACTAGTCCTCAGCACTTATTAGTCATTTCAATTGCTGCACTTGGACTGTGCTTTGTGACTTCAACTGTAGGATTTTTTTCTTATTTAAGAAAAATGGGTAGCTGGCCTTGGTGGCTTACACCTAAAATCCCAGCACTTGGAAAGATTTAAGATTCAAGGCCTGCCTAGGTGTAGAGAAAACCTATCTTAAAATAAATAATAGAGGGCTGGGGGTGTATCCTAGTTGGTAGAGTGCTTGGTTAGCATATGCAAAGCTCTGGGTAGGATCTCTAATATTTTATAAAACTAGGCATTATAGTGCATGTCTATAAACCCAGCACTTGAGAAATGGAAGCAGGATAATTGGGAGTTGAGGGTCATTATCAGGTGTATAGCAAGCCTGGGATGCATAAAACACAACTAAAGCAGCCATAATGTAAACCAGTATGGGGAACTCTCAGAAATCTAAATGTAGATCTATCACATGACCCAATTACACCACTCTTTACCCTATGTGCAAAGGACTCAGCATCATATTCCACAGACACTTGCTCAACTATGTACATTTCTGCTTTATTTCACAATGGCTAGTAATGGAAACAACCTAAAAGTCCTTCAACTAATTAAGGGATAATAACAAAAGATGTATTCTATTGTATACTACTCAGCTATAAAATTATGAAATTATGAATTTTTCAGGTAAATGAATAGAACTAAAACATGCTGAATGAGATAACCCAGATGCAGAAAGATGAATAGCACATGTTCTATATTATTTGCGGATCCTATCTCTTAATCTTTAGATTGGGAATCTATAACTTGAAGTAACTACAGGAAAGTAAAGGGGGATCATGTGGTAATAAGGAGCTTTAGAGAGGAATAACAGGACACAGAGGGAAATAGGAAAAATGAGGAGATTTAACTAAGAATGGTGGGTGGAGGGTACTATAGAGGGAGAGGAAGAAGTGAGGGATTAATAACACTAAGAATGTTTGAAAAAGCCATAAGGAAATATTTTTATATTTATCTAAAATTACATTGAATATCTATATAAGTGTATGTGTCTATATATGTAAATAATTTATCATTTATACCACACAGGGTGGTGGTGCTCCCCAAAAAAACCATAGTATCTAGCAAAAACTCAATGCCAGACATGAGGAACCTCCTTTGAATTTTTGGTCATGGGAATACAAAAGACTCCCCCTAAAATATAGGGTATTGTTGTTGTCTTAACAGAACTTGAAGGCAAAATCCTATTGCCAAAGAAACCACAACTTTGGACACAAGACTTGAAGGAATTAAGCTGGAAATGTTGTAGCATAAGTGAAAATATAGTACACAAGAAGTTTATGCCTAGGAGAGATTGTAGGAAACAGGGAGGTCAGAAGTATCACAGGACAACCCACAGAAACCACTAGCCTGGCTCATGGGAATTCACAGTCTGAACCAACAACCAGGGAGCCTACATGGGCCTGACTTAGGCCCTCTGCATATGTGTGACAGCTGTGCAGCTTGGTTTATATGTGGAACTCCCTGCAATGGGAGCAGCAGCTGTCCCAGGTGCTTTGGCTGCTCTTGGGAACCTGATCCTCATGCTGGGTTGTCTTGACCAGCCTGAATACAGGGGGAGCTGCTTGGTCTTAGGGCAGCTTGAGATGCCATGCTTTGCTGAAGTCCATGGGAGGCCTTCCCCTTTCTGAGTGATTACAGAGGAAAGGTGGATTGAAGGGGGTAGAGGTGAAGAGGAGGGGAGACTTCAGTTGGGTGTAAAAATAAATAAATTAACTAATAATAAAAAAGAATAAACAAATGTTTTTGTAAACATATATTCACAAAAAATACAAGGGAAAGAAGTCACTCAAATGTAAAATAATTCTGAGAGTAATGTTTACTTTCTTTTTGGAATTTTCTAAATGTCTGCCTTGACTATTTTAAGAAAATAAAAGACACCAAATAAAATAAACAAATGTAATTTATAGAGTTCTATATTTGCCAGAATTTCCAAATAGGAGAAAAGGAGAAAATTTCCTCAACAGGTGGAAGTGAACAGTAGAAAATAAAAAATAGAGTCCCTATTGCTTTATTTCTCATTCAAAGCACTAGCGCTAGTACAGTTTGTTATTGAGAGCAGAAATTCTTTTCTAGTCACCTTTTCATCTGCTGGACTCTCTATAATGCTTAAGCCATTAAAGGTCTCAAATCAACAGAGGAATAGATTGCCATCATTTTCACTTTGATTCTGTATTAGCAGTCTTGCTGTACACACTGAGTCTCTAAAATGTCTCTGCACCAAATGAGCCAAATATTTAACTATTTTAGTTGAGGTAGCACTAAAGCTGCTTAAATAGTTTCCATCTTGGATATATTGATTGGTCTATGTTATGGTTCTCAATTGGGAATATATATTAGAGTGATTTGGTGGATTTAGATAGGCCAACTGCCTAAGCACATGGGGAATTTAGCACAGCAGGCTAATAGGGATTGGATGTTTCCCCAGCCCTTCTCTGTGAAGTTCTAGCCAAAAGCTGAGCATATTGGTTTGAATATACACGAAAGCTTAGAAATATGGCCCCAAACCTCTGTCTCCATCCTCTTTCAGCTGCCCAGGTATATTAATGCAGAAAATGATCTAGAATAGAAAAACAGTTTGCTATGCTAAGCATTGATTAAACAACATAAAGATGAGAGGAGAGAGGGGAAACTGTGCTCAGGACATAAAATAAATAAATGAATGAACAAACAAACAAACATAAAGAGGGAGACATGTTTCCTTGATCACAGAATCTGCATGACTGAAGAAAAGTAACATGAAAGAATGGTTGTGGTGACATTTTATTTGTGCTGAAATGTGGTCATATTTTATTCGTATGTTAATAAATAAAGTTTGCCTGGAGAACAGAGGAAATAGCAAAAGCAAACCATTTTAAGTAAACACAAACGTCAGGCAGTGGTAGCACACACCCTTAATCCTATCACTTAGCAGGTAGGGTCTCTCTGTATGTTCAAGGACACACTAGGGAGCAGAGCCAAGTGTAGTGACACATGCCTTTAATCCTAGTATCAACCATAGAGACCTGAAGGTCTGTGCAGACAGACAGAAAGTGACAGAGCTGCAAAGGAAGAGGAAGTGCGGTAGCTGGGCTACCATAGCCAATGAGAGGGCAGAACAGCAAGGCAATGAAAGCCGGGGTAGACAGGAAGTCATGGCATTTGGAAGCTGCAGAGTTGGTGAGGAAAAGTTGGCTGTGGTTCTCACTATTTCCTCAATCTAAGGCTTTCACTCCTATATTTGGCTCCGTGGCTTTATTTAATAAGATCATTTAGAAATTCATTTACAAATGGTTGCCTTCCTTTGCTTCCTCTGGCCCCACCAACCCTCTAACAGGAACTTTTATGCAGATAATTCACACTGCAAGTGGTGCAGGGAGCAAGAGTGATACATCAAAGAGAAAGAGAGAACTATTCCAATGATATGATGTTCAACTAGTTGCTGCTGTGATTTGCTGGGGACCCTTTGAAGAGCTGTGCAGAAAGTACTTCTGAAAAAAATCAATTGATGGATGAAAGAAGGTAGTATTGATTGTCCACTGATCAAACTCTTCCTAGTAATATTAATTTCTTTGAAATTCCAGGTTTGCCGATAGACCAAAATGGTCACTAAAGCTGCTGATGGCAGCTTGTTCATTTGGTTACCATAGCAACAGCTGGAATGAAAACATGGATTGACACAGTGCTTAAGAGTTGTCACATTGGGAGAAGCACATTTTAATTTTCTTTCTTTGGCCAAGGAAGAAAGATATTGAACTTTAGAACAATAATCTGTTTTTGTAATAGTACCATGGATATTTTAAGTAGATGCTGTCCCAATTTGGTATTGTCAAGACTGTGCAACTGTGGTAGATTCTAAATATGATCTGTTAGCAAAGTCTCACACTAACAAAGTGTCTTGAGCAGATGTTTCAGGAACGTGACTGACTTGGTCTTTTCATTTTGTTAGCATAGCCACTAATACCCACAGGGTTTTGGTAGTTTAAGATTGATGGGTAACCTTGCATAGTGATTCATACCTCTCTGGCTGGTGTCCTGTAGCTACTTCTTCTGGGTTGAACCATCCCTAGTGGAGAGAGGAAGAGGTTCATGAAATTCCTAAGAAATGTATAAGTTTCACAAAGCTCATGAAGCTTCCAAGACACAGGAGGCCCCTTTCTGATAATATGTAAGCCATAAATAATTGCTAGGGGTGAGGAAACAGTATAGACAGCTACCTGTAAGTTATGTAGGGGATTGCAGTGATGCAGCTTTCATGAATCATGAATCCATGCTGAAGTGGGACACTTTTGTGATGCAGCTGCCTAAATCACCAATGTTCTTGTAGTCCCAATAAACTGATTGTCTCACTAAGCTTGGACTCAAGATGGAATTGTTTCTTTGGTTGTCATTGATGTCTCTTTCTGGAGTGAAGACAAATAGTCTATCCAGGAAAATAATGCAATACTGGCCAAAGGGCTATAAGTTGGTCTGTGTCAAATACTTTCTGTAAGAATGATGAAACCAGGTTAGTTCTTAGGAACTAAATGAATCCTGATACCTAAATCAGAAGAAGTGACAGTAATGGCTTTTTCATTTGACCTATAGAGACATCTCAACTGCAAAGGCCAGTACTCAAGATATCCTGAGACTTGACTGTACTGTATTGAGGATGCTCTGTGTAGGATATGGCATGCAAGCCTTGGCAGGTTAGACCAAGGTGCCCCATAATGGGTGAGGCAGACACGCCATGCAGATGCAGCAGTGGGAGGCATGGCACATTGGAAAGTCACTCACACCCCAGGCACAGCATCCACATGGAAAGGGTTTATTATAATGAGGGGGAAGAGAGGAAAAGAGGGAGAGAGGAAGAAAGAGAAAGGGAGGGAAAGCAGAGATGTGCACACCTCATGGTGGAGAAGGAAGGTTTTTTTATTTTTCTTAAAAGAGGATTTATGTCAGGATGCAGGGTGGGTCCCCAAGGGGCTGGCCAGAATGCTAACATTCCTCAGTTTTGATTATTATAAAAAGACAAGTTATGGATACCAAGTGGGGGAATAAGGGCGCTGAATTCTCGAGACTGTGTCCTGCTGATTTGGGGACAAAGAGGGAGGGGGAAGTTGGGAGTTAGGGTCAAGCATGGCAGGATGTGTAAGTGAAGGAACATTCAGTTGGTTGTCATTGCAGAGACCTCAGGCATGGAGTTCTCAGGTGTCTGTTCCTGGGTGGGGCTGAGAAGGTAGGCTGCTAGGAGAAAAAAAAATAGATTGTTATCTTTGGCCTCATGAGCAGGGTTAGCCATGGGAAAAGTGATAACTGCCAGAAAGAATGGAACACAGAAGTGCCCTGGTTGTATAGGAGATATGTCCTTTTATTGGGACATCTTGAAAAATAGGTTATAGTTGCTGGGTAGATGCCTGCCTGAGCCTGGAGAGGTGATACCAGCAGTGAATTGAGGGATGATGTGTTCTTTAGGAATACATGAGCCATCACATCTGTTGTTTCTCTGGAGGTAGGGGTGCATCTATCCCAGTTGGTGTCCTCAGTTGGTAGCTGGCATCCTCAGAGCTGGTGGAGGGGCTGCCATATCTTGAGGACCCCCTATGGGGTGGGGTCAAAATGGGTTCTGGAAACTGTTAAGTTTTTATCAGACCAGATTTCTTGATACAATAGCAGAACTTTTCCCAGGAGCCTGCAGATATCCTAGGAGTAGCCCTAGGAGAGGGAGATCTGTGAATGTTATATAGAGAACTGAGAAAGCAGCTGAAGCAAAACCTGGTCATCAAATGGAATCAGAGATCTGAGAAGGATAAATCATATCTGAGTGCAGACGAAGCAGCTTTTGAATCTATGAAAAATGACAAGTATCAGTCCATACCCAGGAGGCAGAAGTATTAGAACAGCATTAATCTTCGGCTACCAGGTCCATAAGGTGGGATGTAGAGAAGACTGATCTTACTTTGTCTAGGCAAAAGGGGTGCAATCAGTTCTCCAACGTCCTGCTGTTTGTCCACAGTCTGGGCCATGCCTTGGTGCATTGGGCATCTTTCCCAAAGGTCAACATTGCCATCATTCATTGTGGTGCCTCATAATCTTCTTTGGAGACCTTGGGTCATTGAATCAGGGAGTCTCTGTCTGATACAATAAGCTTTTTGACCAGCATTTAAATTTTTTTTTAATTTTTTTTGTTTTTTTGAGACAGGGTTTTTCTGTGTAGCTTTGTGCCTTTCCTGGATCTCGCTCTGTAGCCCAGGCTGGCCTCAAACTCAAATGCCTGGATCTGCCTCCAGAGTGCTGGGATTAATGGCTTGTGCCACCACCGCCCCTGATCAGCATTTCAAATGCCATATTCTGTAGATATCTGAGCATTTGAGGACTTCCTGTCTTCTAGGTATGAACAGCTGACTATAAACCAGTATTCCCTAAGTCTCCCATATCTTAGCAGCTTCCATAAGGCTAGGACTTGCTGTCTCCTGAGAAGACAATGAAGAGTGAAAGGGGAAAGATCCCAGGGCTGAATGAGATTAGGAGAAAAGGGGCTTGTGAGTAAGGATGTGGCCCAACTCTGAGAAAAGGACCCTCTCAGGGGACCAGAAATTCCATCATTATATATATGTTATCTTTTGTTAATCTGAAAAGATAAATTTAGCAAGAACAAGGAGGCTTACATGCCTAAAATTGAATAGACCCTGAATAAGGAGAGATACTTTTTAAGCCATTGGCAAGCAATAGCTGCATCTATTAACATTTTTAAGGCCCTGTAGTTCTGGTCATTGTGTATAGCCAGATTATAATCCTGAATGATTTATATAGAAATAGTTATTTCTTAAGGTCATATAATACCTCTTTGGTTCTGCATAAAGAAGGTCAAGTGTCTTAACCATTTTTAGTTAATAAATTTATCAATTGACAATATTGGGTTCAGTTTCCTGGTATTATCAGTGGACATTAGGTAGCCAATTTGTCTCCTATGCCAGAGGTTTTTTCTTTGACTTAGCCCTTTAGCATGTTTTGGGAAGGAGCAGGGATGATGCTCTTCTATATCTGCTTCAAGCTGAAACAGCGTGCAGGTAGTCAGAGCCCAGGGAGGCTGAAAGGCCAGTCAAAGGTAAGGAGGGAACCCAGGGAAAGGCATATTAATCAGAAGTATGTGGTCATCTGACCTGGCTGTAGAGACTGGGAACAATTAAGTTTGGTTGGACTGATCCACATTATATCAGCCTTCAGCAAGCCTAAAGCTTGTAGTTCTTTGGAGCAAATTGCAGTCAGCAATTGATGCTTAGATGTGTCTGCCAGCCAAGTGGAAACCTGCTGAAGCAGATAGACTAGAGACAAAAGTTAAAATTTATGAACTTATTTGGAACCTTTAGGTCCATGGTTTTAGTAATTAAGAAAGAGAGACCAGGAGAGAGAAAAAAAATCCTCAGAAATAGATAGGTGGGGAAAACTCCTTTATCTGGAGCAGGGGTAAGACATCTGAAAAATAGCAGTAGACGTATACCTATAAGTTTATATTTGGAAGACAACCAAAGAAAATCCAAAATCCTGAGTTTGTGACCCAAACTGCATCAGAACTCTATTAAAGTTAAAATCTGAAATTTTAAAACCTTAATATATAGAAGGGGAAGGTAATCTGAAGCATTTAAATCATTTTTTATTTGTATTTATTTATTTTTCTCCAAGACAGGGTTTCTTTGTGTGTAGTTTTGGTGCCTGTCTAGATCTCGCTCTGTAGACCAGGCTGACCTCAAACTCACAGAGATCTGCCTGGCTCTGCTACCCAAGTGCTGGGATTAAAGGCATGTGCTGCCACCACCAAGCCTTAAATCATTTATTTATGTGAAGAGACCTAGTAGCTTTAGGAAAATTAAGGCTTGATTTTTTTTTTAATCTATAAAATCAGCTGGCAAGTTGGCCATATCACTAGCATGTGGCTCGGCTGATTCCTGAGAGCCCCAGAGAGGAGCAGTGTCCTCGGTGGAACAAGCACCAGGCCACAACTGGACTTCTACCCTGCACAGACAGCCCAAGTGCCAGGCATCCCTCCCATGCTTAAGCCAGTGACCAGAAGTGACTTTTTGCTGCCCTTTTTGCTCACCTTAAAAATGGTGGTGAGGTCATATGACTTGTCCCTCTTTGACCTTAGCCAAGATGGTACCTGCTTGACCACATGATTGCCTTTATCAAATATGATGATGGAGCCATATGACCTGTCTGTCCTTGACCTTAGTCAAGATGGTGCCTGCCTGACCACATGATGGCCCTTTGGTGCCTGACCATGTGTTTACATATTTTTTCTTTTAAATAGGTAAATCTAAGTCACAGGGAAGGAAGAAGGAAGAGAGTGGAGAATTTTTCCTTGGTTTTCCCAATTGTCTGGTCCAAGAAATATTAAGGCCAGTCTCACATCCAGGGGGGTGGTCAGAGGCAGGTAGCTCTGCCAGAGACCAGAGTGGTGGTATTGAATGCAAGGCAAAGCAGCCAGTAAAAGACAAAGAAGGCTTGTTAGAGGCAGGAGGGAGCAGATCTGCTGTGGGTGGAGACAAGTAAGTGGGTACCTTTTGGTGGGCCCTGCCAAGGTATGCCACCAAGCAGATAGGCCATAGGCAGCAATTAGCTGTAGATGTAACTGTCTTGTTAAATAAGAATCACAGAACCAATTGTAGAGTTAAAATCCACGAGGTCAGAGCAAGAGCGGAAAACCTTACCCTTCACTGCTTCTGCTGTCCTTCCTCTACACAAGAGACCTACTTCTATGTGACCTATCTTTTTTATAGACTTTCTGTTCTGTTTTCTCATTGGCTGTAAACCCAGCCACATGACCTCCTCGTCACTGCCTGTTTGTACAGACCTCCAGGTCTTCTATGGTTGCTATTGAGATTAAAGGTGTGTGTCTGCCATGCTGGCTGTGTCCTTGAACATACAGAGATCTACCTAGCTCTGCCTCCCAAGTGCTGGGATTAAAGGTGTGCACCACTACTGCCCAGCTTCTGCTCTGGCTTGCTCTGACCTCAAGGCAACTTTATTAACATACAAATAAAATCACATTTCAATACAAATAAAATATCACTATAGTTAGTGGAAAAGGTTTGAGGGAGGAAAGGAAAAGAATGAAAGACCACGTTGGAGTGGGGACAGTTTTAAAGGCTGCACATGCTGTGGAAAGGGATCTGGCAAAAGGTGATGATGTAACTGCTGGAGGAGCATGAGGGAGCGGGCAATAAGGAAGAAGCTGGGATAGGAGAGAGTGCGCACATTTTTCCACAGTGAAGTAAAAGGTGTAACAGACTGACCTCCAGCATCCCAGAGGGTAGGTGAGGAACTTTGGTTCAAGATTGCCAGTAGATCATCATCTAAATGCTCTGGGCCATGGAGTGAGTTGGGCGCAAGCTATGCCATATGCAGTCACATAGGAACAGGGACTGGAGGGCTGAAAGCCCAAGACACATGGTTACCAGTACCAAAACTTTAAGAGACAACAGTCAAGAGACTAGATGAATCTTCACTCACAGAAAATGGCCAGAAGGGAAAGGAGAAATCTTACCAAAGGGGTAAGAAGTCTCACGGGTTCTCTGATTGGAAGTTGGAAAAGTGGTGGTGTTAAATGGTACAGGGTCCCAGAGTTTCTCAGACCACCAGCAAGTAGGAGAAAACACCAGGGGAACCTGCCAAGTCACAAAGTACCAATGTAATGATGTGGTACACAGGCCTTGGTGGGTTGGACCAAAGTGCCCCACAAGTGGGTGAGGCAGACACACCATGCAGAGGCAGCAGTGGGTGCTGTGGCATGTTGGAAAGTCACTCATACCCCAGGCATAGCATCCACGTGGAAAGAATTTATTATAATTGAAAGATAGAGACAGAGAGAGGAAGAGAAGAAAAGAGGGAGAGAGGAAGAACGAGAAAGGGAGATAAAGAGGGAAAGCGGAAATGTACATTTGTTCATGCTGCATTTTTAACTGTGTAAAGATGTGTTTCAATTGTGCTAATTAAATAAAATTAACGTGGACTCAGAGAGGTGGGGTTAGCAACTGGTTGACAGGAAGTAGCAGGGAGGAGCTTAGTGTGGGTCTTTTAGTTGGGGCATTGTGGAAGGCAGGACGCCAACTGTAAGGAACATGTAAGGCCTGGTCAGGAGTGATAAGCAATAGAATGACGTAAGAAAACCACAAATGGAGTAGTGATAAGCTGTAAGCTATGTGTGGAAGTAGGGATAAGACTAGAAAGCTAGCCAGGAAAGAATATAAAAGATGAAGCCCCAGTCTCAACCCAACCCTCAAGTGGGACGACTCTCCTCTGCCAGAGACGTGAGATCCTGTCCCCAGTGCAGATGTGGCTGACCAGGGGAAGGCTGACCTAGAGGAACAGATGTGGGGAGTCCAGATCTGTACACCTGGAGAGGTACTCCTGCTTCCATTTGGAAAACAGGATAAATATTGCTTGTAATCTTACTGTGTGAATAAATGAGTGTTATACCAAGACTGAATCAAGAGTGATTATTCCTCCCCCGAAACCTGGGGGTGGGGGAGGGATGTGCTTGCTATACCAACAAAGAGAAAAAAGTAAGCCAGTTGCCACTCTATCTCTCTAAGCTCACAGGTTTTCACCCTAGCCTTTGAATTTTATTAGAGCAATAGAGATTTAGTTAAAACTACCTTTAGTGGCAGCAACAGAGCCTTTGTCTGGGAATGGAATTTCCCCCAGGCTAAGGCATCCATGGCCAGGCAGCAAGTGGTTTAAAGCATAGCCACTATAATGAAAGTAAAACAACAAATCCTTGTATTTTTTCACTCCTCATTTAAATAAAGAAGTGAATCTTACTACCTAATCAAATAATAAAAGACACTTCTGCACTCCAAGGAAGCGGTAGATTATCCATTAAAGTGTGTTTGGCATGGCT
The DNA here is from genome assembly GCF_903995425.1 of Onychomys torridus. Classification (NCBI taxonomy): domain Eukaryota; kingdom Metazoa; phylum Chordata; class Mammalia; order Rodentia; family Cricetidae; genus Onychomys; species Onychomys torridus. The sequence goes on along the minus strand of NC_050466.1, from coordinate 9,415,628 downwards.
CTTTGTTGTTTGTTTCCTATTAATTTAAGAGCCAGGGAGGTTTCACTGAGTTGCGAATTTTCCTGGTGAGTGATCTTAATGACATTTTCCCTATGGACACCAGAAACCAGGTCCCTGTACTCAATTAAAAACAATACAAAATAGGGTCTCACTAGATAGGCCAAAATGACCTTGAATTTATTATCCTCTCACTTTGCCTCTGGAGTAATGGGATTACAGGTACACACCACTCCCAGACGAACTGCTGCTTTCTGGTGTGATTGCTTTTGTTATCTCATCTGAGCCCATGTGATGAGTCACTGAGAAACCATATACCACTCAAGTAGAGTGACACAGCCTCTGGCCCCCAGCACTGATCACACTGTCCCCTTCTTTCACCTTTCTTTATATCTCTGATCCTTAGCCATCTCTTCCTTAAGCATTCTGGTTCAGCTTACTCTAGATGAAATTTCATTTCCCCATGAGGCAAAATGCTGAGTGGTATTTAGCCATTGTCCTTGAGTTTGACACCTTTGCCTGTCTTAGCTCTAGGCTATTTCATTGCATTATATTTTCTTTCCCTTAACCTGCTATTAAAACCAATTTACATGTCAGAAAAGTTCCTGGCTTACGGAAAAATCTAGCCTAAAATTTTGGAGTTGTGTGTGGGCTATGAGAAGAACAGGACCAAGTGTCTCAGAAGAAGATAAGGACAGAGGGACATAATGGTGCTTCCCTCAACACTGAAAAGGCTAAGGCAAAAAGACAAGGAATTCAGGGCAATCAGAGATACATAGCGAAATCCTGTCTCAAAAATACTACTAATAATAGAGGCTATAAAGATGTCTCAGCAGTTTAAGAGTGATCACTGCTCTTGGAGATGTCTAGAGTTCAGTTCTCAGCACCCACATCAGGTGGCTCACCTGCAACTCCAGCTCCAAGGGATTTGATATCTTCTTCTTGTCTCTATGGATATACACACACACTTTAAAATAATATAATATGATCAAAATACATTACATGAAATTCTCAAAGAATTAATAAAATATAAATAAATTTGAAAATTAATAAAATGGACATCTGAGTGGAAGTGTCTAGGTAGACACATTGGAGTTTGAAGAACCAAAGCACCCCCATTTCAAGCAAGCCCCTCTCCCCAGCTTGAAACAGGCCTGAGTTTCAAAATTCTCAGAGCTGCTGACATAGGTCTCAGGAACCAAAAAGTACAAAGTCAGGATGTTTGAAGGACTATCTGGTAGCAATTGATTAACCACAGAATGCCCTAATGCCGGAGATAGTCTATAAAGTTTGACAAACAATCAGCAAAACTGCAAAGTAACATAACAAAGAAATTTTGGAAAGCCCCTAAAACTTGAGCCAATAAGAATTGAACCCTTACTAGCACCCCTAACTGATGTAACCTTGTGATTTTTGCCTTTAAAAACTGAGCATGCAGAGGAGCAGGCACCTCCTCTAGCCTCTGCTACATGGGGGTGTTAGACGAGGTCCCCGCTGCGCGGCTTGAATTGCCCTATTAAACCCTGCTTTTGCATGTCAGTAAATTCGTGTCTCTGGTGGTCTCTTCAGGGTTCTTGATCCCAGGGCACAACAGAGTTCAGGGAAATGTTGAGGCTAGTGATACAGTTTGGTGAGCCATGGGACTAAGTACAGAGAGAGAAAGGTCTGAGAATTAAGCACAAGAAATCAAAACATCATGAATGTTCAGTATCTATAGTTTGCCCTCTATGTCCACAGGTTCTATATTTCATAAGTTAACCCAATCTCAGATCAAACATATTTTTCAAAATTGTGTCTAAGGGAACAAGGGGAACTAATAGTAAGGTGAGTACGGAGAGAATAAAGAGCATGGAGGGGAATACTCTCAACATACAATGTATACTTGTATCAAAATGTCTTCATGTGATGCAATATGATGTACCATGGTTATAGACAATGAAAAAATGTAATAAAAAGGCAAAAGATTAAAAGAAAAAAATAGTTCATTAAACTTATTTCACTTGTGGTAGAAGAGGAGGATAATGGATACTGTACAAAGACTTCAGTTTCATTTCAAATGTTTATTTAAAATTATCCATTAAACTGCATGAGTAACAGTATCAAAAGAGTTGCATCTGCACTTAATAGGTATAGATTCTTTTTGCCATTTCCTTCCAAATAGTACAGTATAGCAACTGTTTACAAAGTGTGTGCCTTGTATTGTATTATTAGTAATCTACAGATGATTTTAAAGTATATGAGAGGATGTGATAGGTTATAAGCAAATAATATACTATTTTATGTAAGAAACTTGGTCATCCATGAACTTGGTGTCCCATAGGGTCCCAGAACTAGTCTGCCCTGGGTAACAGGAGATAATTGCATTTGTTCAATTAAAGATAAGTGCAACCCTTGAACAGAAATTTAAGAACTGTCACAGCTTATGTACCCAGACTGAGGCAATTTGGGTGTAATCATTCATTATAATCTCCATTTTTGCAGTCTTTCAAGTTTAAATGTGAGTAAAGATTCTCTTTGGCCTTTTAAGAATATGTCTATTGTGTATTGCTGTTGTTTGTGAAGCTGGTTAAACAAAGTGCTGCTGTATGGATTTGCTTATTGTTTCTTACTTCTCAGAGTGTCTGAGCAACATTCAGTGATATGTGTAAATATAAATTTATCAAAGAACACAAAAGGAGATCATGGGTGAGCACCAACTGGGTAAGGAGAAGCTGGACAAGAAGATGGGTACACAGAAGGACAATTCCAGTCTGGGTAGGGTACTTTAACTCCAGCAAGAACACACTGACCAAAGCCTAGAATTTTCCTGTTCTATTTTGTCACTTTCTCTGAAATATGACATCAGAAAGTCTCTTGGATATATACCTGAATGTCTCACCTCAGTGTGAGTGAACTCTGTCAAAATAAGATCAACCTAGAGAGAACTAGTACTCTGAAGACTGGATCCTGGGACACAGCAACAGAAGATGACTATAATTCATTGGGAGACACAATAATTCTTTGTTTCACATTACTATTGGTTTCCTTTTTCTGCCTATGTCCTCAACAACAGCTGTTTCTCAGGTCTCCCCTTGGCCTCTGTCTGGAGCAGTGCCCTACAGTGGATGAGCTTCCCCATTTTCAGTATCCTACTCAGGGAGATAAAGGTGTCTCACTATGTCCAGTGTATTCAAGGCTTAACAGGAGCATGTTCACAAAACACTTTTCATGGTTTGTCCCTGCTTGAAAAGTAAATGGGAAAGAAAACTAAACTAGATATATGGGATTCAGTGTTACAGTTTGAAAATGAAATATCCACCCCAAATCTCATGTTTCAAATCCTTGTTCCATGTGTGGTGGAATTATTTGGGGACATTGCAAAACCTTTAGGAGTTCAAACCTAGTTGATAAACACAGACAGCTAATGGTAGGCCTTTGATGTCATAGCTCAGCCTCCAACTCTAGCACCTTCTCTATTCTCTACTTCCTGTTCTGCTATGACATGAGGAACCTCCACCACACATTCTCATCACCAGGAACTCAGACATGCCTTCTCTGCCATGATGGACTAAAGTCCACTAAAATCCTGAGCCAAATGAAATCTTTACATTCTTAAGTTATTTCTGTTAGGTATTTTGTAATAGCCATTAGAAGAGAAACTGATATGGTATTCTCCCATGAATTCTGTTGTCCTCTTGAACACTCAACCTATCATGGCCCAGAATCTTCTCCTGGGACATGTATAGGCAGTTCCTGCTCTTCATTCTACCTTGGGTGTTCACCCTTGTTAATAACCTAGAGAATGGCTGTTGTGTGATATTTTGATTGTGTTCTAACAAAGCTTGTTTGCAGTCAGAGGGCAGAGCTAGCCACCAGCTGACCAAAATTAACCATAGAGATTTGGAAGACTGTAGACAGGAGATAGGAAGTAGTAAGGCAGGGCTGAGAGAGGATCTTGGCCCTTTTGGAGGAAATTACAGAAGAGGCAGGAAATCACAGGTAGCTGCTCCCCTGCTTCTCTGGTCTTTCAGGTTCTTACCCCAATACCTGACCCCCAATTTTTTATTGGTAAGGAATAGTTAGATAAGGCTTCAGAACTCAGCTCCAGAATTCTCCTCTTCAAAAAGCTAAGGAGGTTTGTCTATATCCAGTGAGACTCCTCTTCTGCCCCAGTGAACTGTGGCTACTTGGTATGGAATCCAGATGGATGGGCAGAGCAGAAAGCAATCTGCAGGGATATAAGGATGGAGCCCTGCACAGGCATATGAGAAGTAATATTCAGCCAGTGGGGGAGGAGATTATTAGCAGAAGGAGCTGGGGGTGGGGGACAAAGGAGTTAAGGTAGGTGCCCAGTGGCCATTCTCCCTTGCCTTAGAAAACAGAATTCTTGCCCAGTAGGCTGAACAGCCCCCTATCCTATGCTTCCTGGGGCAGGAGTTCTTGCTTGAACTTGAAATTGTATCTTATCACAAATTTCCTCTTGTTACCCTCTGTCAATCCCTTGAGAGTCCCTGGACCTACTACTTCCTTGAACCCAAAATGGCTGGGCCCTAGCATGACAAACCCACCTCCCTTTATAGCACTTCCTGACTACAGAGGTTTTTGTTCAACCTGGGCACCCCATCAAGTTACCTCCTAGCTAAGAGAAAGCCTTGTGCGAGGTATGGGTCCCCTCTCCCTGTAGCAGACACTGATCCATGGAGGATGATGCTATCTGTCATGTGCATCCAAACGCCAAAAGAATGCTCATGTCAAGTTCTTTTTTTTAACCTAAGCACAAATTTTGGCAATGAATTCGTATGTAAGGGTAGAGATAGGAATGCAAGGAATGGAGGAGGTTGACCTAATTCTGAGAAACCAGGGGCCACCATATCTGGGAATGCCTAATATCTATGCTATACCTTGAAGTAAGATGGGGCAAAGCTGAATTTCTTTCTTATCTGTATTTATTAATTTTAATTTGTTAATTTTGTATTTCAGCCAGATTCTCTACCTTCCCTAGAGACTGGGCATGTCATGAATGATCTAATGAAATAAATAATGAATAAATGCTTCTCTCTTGGATTCCAATTTAAGTCCAAGGAGCCCGCTGAGATATGACGTCTATTCTTGTCAATTATTTCTTCAGACCGACCTCTGGTTACTAATTGGCTCATTTAAATTCCTTCTGTTGAGGGCATGTTACAATGGAAATAAAAAAAAGAGAGCAGCAAACTTGAGTTTGTTGTTGGATGCATTTGAAACAATGGCATTGCCATTACAATATAAGGTACCATACAAAATTGTGATCCTTGGAAATGATAACAGCTTTTCACTTTTTGCATATAATTAGTGTTCCATAGTAAGCCCTGAATATTAATTCTAATTCTTGATCCTTGCTTGCTTATAATTTTGTCTGTACTAAAAAATCCTGGCTTCAGACAGAATGTGCCAGCATCCTTTCCTATAGAAAAACAAAGAAATGCATTTGTATGGCACATTGGGTAGATGGATAAGGTTGTTGCATGTCTGGAAGTGGACAATCCAGGCCTATAGCCACCAGAGATCCTATCTGTCTGTCTGAAGGGATAAAAATCTCTAAATAGCTACATACATACAACATATGATTGGGTCTATATTTGGGAAGATATAAAGCAATCAGGTCAACTGAAAGCAACATGTTCTTTTTGATTATAACTATTCTAACTAGAATGAAGTGATGCTTTATTATGGTTTTGATTTTTCATTTCCTCCAAAACAGCTATCTTCATGCCTGGACCTCCAGAATGTGGTATTCCATATGTAAATCATTAAACCTAATTAAAGAACTTCAAATAGTGATGAATCAGGGATGGAAGCAGTGCCTAATGATCATGGTGGAGAAATAGCTGTGAAGGAGGCATTGTCAGAAACATATCTATCTGTAAGTAATATTTCATCAGTGCCATAAAGGATTACCTCAGGCATAAAGGGAGAAAAGAATCTTCCAGAGATTAAAAAAAAAAAAAAGACTTGTCCTGTCAGAGGATTTATGAGAACTAGCAGTCTGGAAGGGGAGGAGAAAGGTTCAAGGCAAGTCTGGGGAAGCAAATGGGAATAGAGCAGGTACAGCTTTGGGAGCCATGGTGTGTTATAGTCAAAGTGCAAAAGAGCAGCTATTGAAGATAATTGAGCCTGAACTGACAGGCCATTTGGAGCACATGCCTATCATCCCAGGTACTCAGAAAAGTAACAAAAGCAGTTTGAGGCCAACCTGCACTACATAGCAATATCCTATCTCAGAATATTTTTTAAATTTTGCTACAATTATTTACCTATGGGGGGCATGTATGTGATATTTACAAGAGTTGATTCTTTCCTTCCCTTGTGTAGGTCCAGAAGATCAAGTTCAGGTCATCATGCTTGGAGGCAAGTACCTCTGCTCACTGAGCAATCTTGTCAGTCTTCAAATCTGGGGGAGTGGGAGATAAAGGGATGGGAAAATAGCTCAGTTTGGAGCACTTACTTAGCATGCATGATGCCCTGGCATCAGTCTCCAATACCAAGAAAAAAAAGGTAAAGGGATCATTTGGACTGCTTAGTTAAAGAGCATCTAGGACACATTTTAGCTAGCAATGACTCATCAGAGAGGTTTTAACTGATGAGAAGTAACTCAAGATGTGCTATTCAAATAGGAATAATGGTGGACCACAAACTTAATTTTTATGGTCAAAATTTATTGTTATTAATAGCTCTAGCTTCATTATCTTATTAAATTCACATAAGAAAAACATATACTCAAAATCAAGATTGAAAATCAGGTCTAGTTGTCTCTGGAAATGTGAGCTCTTAACATTTGTATTCTTTTTGAAAGTAGGGCAATTTAACCAGCAATCTATTTCCAAAGAAAATGCTTTGGAGGAGGGGGGTGACTGGAAGCTGACTCAGTAGTTCAGAGCAGGGGACCCAGGTTCAGTTCCCAGAACCCACATGGTATTCACCACCATTTGTAACTCCAGGTACAGGAGATATGACATCCCCTTCTAGCCTTCATGGGCATCAGGTACTCATAAATACACTCAAACACACACACACACACACACACACACACACACACACACACACACACTATTAAAAAATAAATAAAAGAAAGAAAATATTTGGGACTACTAAACCCCAATTTGCATCTAATAATAAGTAGTTCCTGTTTGGTGTTGAATGTAAGAAACAAACCAGCATGATTTCTGTTTTAATTATTTTATGTGTATGGGTGTTTTGCCTACATGTGTGTCTATGTACCACATTCATGTAGTGCCTATGGAGGCAAGATGTGGACATCAGATCCCCTGGGGCTGCAGTTTCAGATGTTTGTGAGTTTTCTTGTGAGTGCTGAGGATCTCTGTTTTGTTGATAGCTATTTTAATTGGAATGAGATGGTACCAGGCCATGGTTTTCATTTGCATTTCTCTGCTGGTGAGTGATGTCAAGTACTTTGTTTTACATAATTGGCCACTTGTAGATCTTCTTTTGAGAAATTTCTGTTTCAGACTATTGTCCACTTTCCACCAGATTATGTTTTTTGTTTCTTTTCTTTTTGCCATTATCCTGAGTTCCTTATCTATTCTGGATGCTAACCCTTTGTCAGATAGAGTATGCTAAGAGTTTCTTCATTCTGCTGGTTTTTCCTTGTTGCTGTGTAGCTTTTTAGTGTGTTATAGTCCAGTTGTGTATTTTTGCATTTGTTTCAGTTCTTTTGAGCTCCTATCCAAACAATTCTTGCTCATCCCAATGTCTCTGTATATTTTCATTACACTTAGACCTCATATTTGTCTTTAATCCATCTTGAGCTGAGTTTTATATATGGCAAGTGATAAGTGTCTAAAGGAAATGAAATTATGTCAAAGCACATGCATACGCCCATGTTTATTATATCACTGCTCATAATAGCCAAGGAATGGAAAGAAACTATGTGTCTATTGACTGCTAAATAGATAAAGAAAATATATTACATATCACACCATGGGCTACTACTATTCAGTCATAAAAAGGATGAAATTCTGATTTTTGGCAGCATTCATAGAACTAGAGATGATTACATTAAGCGAAATAAAATATTTACTTTTACATGAAATCTAAAAGTACTGATCTCATAGAAGTTGAAGGTAGAAACAGGAGAGAGTAGAAGGGAAGGAATAAATAGGTGAGATTGATTAATGGGCATTTCATCACAGTTAGGCAAAGTAATTCTGGTACTGTATTTCATAGTATGGTGACGTTTGGTGATGATAAAATATGCATTTCAATAACAGGCAGGAAGATTTTGAATGCTTCACTACAAGAGAATGATAAATGTGAAGAGGTAGGTATGTTTATTTTGAGTTGAACATTATACAAAATATATTATGTGTAGTTACAGTAATTTATGATACTCCCCCAAAATACCTGAATTAGAAAAATCAAACAAAACCATACTTTTCTGTTGCTGAGCTAAACCATAGGGAGACCAGTTAAAATAATCTGGCTGCTTATCTAAGGAAATGCAGCTTCTTGTAATACCAAATTCTGAAATAATAAAAATGAGTTCTTTAAGCCGAGCAGTGGTGGCACACACCTTTAATCCCAGGAGGCAGAGCCAGGTGGATCTCTGTGAGTTCAAGGCCAGCCTGGGCTACCAAGTGAGTTCCAGAAAAGGTACAAAGCTACACAGAGAAACCTGTCTGGGGGGAAAAAAGAGTTCTTTAAAAACTATCCTGAAACTCATATGGAATCACAAAGATTCTGCATAGCCAACACAATCCTGAGCAAAAACAAACAAACTAAACTAAAAAACAATGCTGGTGGGGATCAACATTCTGGATTTTAAAGTATATTATAGACCCATAGTAGTCAAAACAATATGGTACAATCATAAAAACAAATATGCAGACCAATGAGACAAAATCAAAGACCCAAACATAAGTACATTTAGCCCCGGCAATTTTATTTGACAAAGATAGCAAAAACATAAACTGGAGAAAAGAAAGCATCTTCAAAAATGGTGCTGGGAAAACTGGAGATCCATATGCAGAATAATGAAATTAGACAGTTATTGTAGCATGAATCTTAAAAGGTCTTATTAATAAAAACAAACCCAGTGCCAATTATTGGGGTGAATGCTGGAAGATCAGAGAAGCGGAATAAGCCACAGCCACCTCACTTTGCCAATTCCTCAGCTGATCCTGTTTCCTCAGACTGGAAGCCTCTGAGTCCTCATCCAAATGGATGTCAGCTGAACTGCTGCTAAAAGCTAAAAGCTTAAACAATGGCTCTAGTTCCTGGTCCTCACGCCTTATATACCTTTCTTCTTCCTGCCATCACTTTTTGGGATTAAAGGCGTGTGTCACCAAGCCTGGCTGTTTCCAGTGTGGCCTTGAACTCACAGAGATCCAGAGGTATTTCTGCCTCTGGAATGCTAGGATTAAAGGTGTGTGCTACCACTGCCTAAATCTATGTTTAATATAGTGGCTGTTCTGTTTTCTGACCCCCAGATAAGTTTATCATGAAAACTGAGACACTAGAACTGCTGAAAGAAAACGTAAGCAGTATCCTACATAATATAGGTGCAGTAAAGGACTTTTCTAAACAGAACTCCATTTGTCTAAGAATTAAGGCCAATGATTGACAAGTGGGATTTCATAAGACTAGAAAGCTTCTGTACAGCTAAAGAAATAATCAAGCAGGTGAAGAGGAAGTCCATACAAAGACAATTATACATATGATAACAGAATATGTAAAGAACTGAAAAAACAAAATAGTCAAAGGATTCAGCCATGGTCAATACTGCTCTATCCATAATAGCTAGGCAACTGAAGAAACATACATGTCCTTCAATTGACCAATAGATAGTGAAAATGTGGCATGTATACACTATGGAATACTATTCAACTGTAGAGAAAAAATGAAATCATGAATTTTGCAGGTAAATGGATAGAACTAGAAAAGATCATATTGAATGATGTAAAATCCAAACCCAGAAAGACAAATGTCACATGTTCTTTCTTACTGGAAGTTCTTATCTCCAAATCTTCAGATGTGAGTATATATCCTGGAATAGCCACAGAAACCAGGAAAGTAGAAAGGATCATTGCTGGAGTTGAGGTATGGGAGCACAATAGAGAAATAGCAGGCTACAAGTGACCTGATGAGGAAAACAGGGGCTCTAATTAGGAAAAGGAGGGAGATAAATACAGAAGGAGAGAGGAGGCTAAAATAACAGTAAAGATGTCTAAAGTCATAAAGTATGCTATTAACTATTTACTAAAAATACCTGTAATACATGAAAGTCATTGTGTAAATATAGTTCAAACAAAATTTTCCCATCTGAGCTAAAAACGCTCCCTCCAAGAGCCAAACACCATCTAACAAAACCCCAACACCAGGAAGAAGAAGCCCTCTTTTGAGTTGTTGGTCAGGGCTGCCCAAGAGACTCCCAAAACATTACAGGCTATTTCTATTGCCTTTGGTTTCCCCCCAGATGTGGAAAGTAAGTCCCTATTGCTAAAGACACCATGCACTTCAGACACAGGACCAAGAGACCCCTGAGCTGGAACTGACCTGAAAGTGCCCTTCCTGAGGACTAGCTTCCATGGTTCCAGAAGGCACCATGAAAGCTTCCAAAGGAGGTAAATAACCAAGAGTAGTCATATTCAGCGATGGTGCCTATGAACCCCATCGATGACCAGCATGGAAGGATAATTCTAAGGGTGCAATAGTGTCCCACACAACTAAGTGGTAGATAATAACTCTCTAATTGGACTTAGGACCCACTCAATAAAATGGAAACCGTGCCTGGTACTGGAGATCTAGCTAACTACTCAGTGCTAGTAAAGTCATGGTTATTACAATCACTAATTTACTAAACAGGCATAATCACTAACAATAATCTATAAACACTTGCTCTCAGACTAACAGATAAGGATAATCTCCATCCTCTTTATCCCTCACCAAGGAAACCTCTCTTTGGAAGAAACAGAGACCATTACAGAAAACCACAACCAATCAAAATTCAGAGTTGCTGAGCCCAGTCCCAATGGATACATCTACAAAACACTCCTTAGGGAATATTGCAGAAGAAGGTACAGAAAGATAGTGAGAGCCAAAGGATCAGGGAAAGTGCCATGAGATTGTGTCTCCTAGTAATATCAGAAAGTATAGCCATAAAGTCTCACCAGTATGACTGTCCAAACAAGAGCTGAACAAGGATGACATCCATAGACATGCTAAGGTGGATAGGGAAAGCCCAGGAGGCCTCAACCCTACACAAAGAACTATAGGCAACTAAGGAATGCTGAGAGTGGGAGAAATAGTCTCCAAGGAAGAGCACATCAATTGATTATTCAATACCAAATGGTGAGCCCTGAAAACATACACACCAGTAACATTACACAGGCTGAGCATATTGTATTTAGAAATATATATGTATATGCACATATCAGTGTAACAACAATTAGAAAAGAGGCCATACATTTGAAAAAGAATATATTAGATTTCTCTAGAGCAGTGATTCTCAACCTTTCTAATGCTGCGACCCTTTAATACAGTTCCTCATGTTGTGGTGAGCCCCAACCATAAAAGTATTCTATTGCTACTTCATAACTGTAATTTTGTCATTGTTATGAATAGTAATGTAAACATCTGATATTTAGGATATCGGATATGGGACACCCAAAGGAGTCACAACCCATAGGTTGATAACCACTGATCTAGAGTAACAGAATTTATAGAATGTATTTCTCTCCTCTGCTCTCTCTCTCTCATATATATATGATATGTAAGCATGATTTATGACTGTAGTCCAGCTAGTCCAATACTGGCTGCCTATGAACTGAAGGTCTAAGAATCTAGTAGTTGTTCAGTCCATGAGGCTGGATATCTCAGCCTATTTTCAATATATGCTAGAATCCCAAAGAAGTAGGCTCTGATGCCAGTGAAGGAATGGACTTGCTAGGAAGGTGAGAGTAAGCAGGCAAAGGGCAAAAGCTTCCTTCTTCCATGTCCTTATATAGGCCTCCAACAAGAATGTATTGCCCAGATTATCATGGGTTTTTCAAACTCAAAAGGTCTAGATTAGAGGTGTATCTTCCTACCTTAAAGATCAAGATTGGAAGTAGATATTCCCACTTCGAATTTAACAAAAATCTCTCACAGGCATGCTCCTCCGTTTTGGGATTTTAGTTAATTTCAGATGTAATCAAGTTGACAACCAAGAACAGCCATCACAAAGGATTATATGGGAAGGTTTGGAAGGTGGAAAGGGAAGGGGGAAATGAAATAATGTAATCATATTATAATCTCAAAAATAAAAGAATTAACTAAATTTCAACAGTGGGTTCTTTATAATGTCTAACAATTGCTTATTGGGGCTTGTTTCAAGATCTCACCCTCACTCTGCCCACAGCTATGTCATAAACTTTTCCAATCTTTTATAATTCCAAACAATTTTCTGCCATTCTAAACCTTACTTAAAATATAACCTAACCCCAGTTGCAAATCCTATAAGTCCTTCCCTAATTCTTCATCTTAAGACACCAGACACAGGGGTGTTCATCTGTAATCCTAGAACTTAGGAGGTGGATACAAGAGAATTGAAAATTCAAGGTCATTATCAGCTACATAGCATTTTGAAGGCCAGACTGGGTTACACCAAACCCTGTGCCCCTTCTTCCACAAAAAGGAAAAGAAAAAAATTTTAAATGTAGAGGAGGGGTTGGAGGAGCAGGAAGCAGAGGAGAAAAGTATCTACCACACACTAAACTTTTTTGATGTAAAGCCCCACTCCCACCCAATCCCCATTCCCACCACCCTGTTGCTGTGTGACTGATGAACTTTGATTGCTTGGACCCTTTCTAACATGTTTGGACAGTGAACACTGGCAAATGCCTAGTAAGATGCTCTTGTTTGGGGCTTTACCATATAAAAGGAGTGATACAAGTCACAACATGCCCACACGGTTGGGCATGCCTGGCGGACCGCCTAGTTATTTCTGGTTCAAAATAGCCATTTCCAGGTCAAAACATCTTGCGTGACTAGGACTCCATGGCTTTGCATGGTTGCATAAAGTGCACGCAGCCATGTAATCTATGCGCATTCGTGGAGTAGCTACATGCATTCCTGTACACATGCGCGGCCCACTCTTTAAAAGCCAGCACCATTTTTGCACCAGTCTCTTCTCTCTTCTCCTCTTCTCTTCTCCCCTTCTTTTCTTGAGCATGCGTGTGTTTCCCACAGGCCTGTCACATCTCTTTTCTACCCTACATTAATAAACAGCTCTTCTGTGGATTTGTTGTGTTCGGGATGATTCCTTGCAGGGTTAAGAGCACCAAATAACTAACATTCTGGTGCCGTGATGGAATTGGTGCTTCCAGGTGCTGTGCGCCTGGAAACCTAGGAACCGGGGACGGGGACTCTGCTCTGCACAGACCGGGGATTCTGCTCCGTACACCACAGACCACTGTCCATTCACCTGGCCGCACAACCTTGCACCCAACACCACTCCTCTGATTGGTGAGTTTTCCACTTTTCAGCTTCCTGAATCCGAGAGAACTACCATTGAGCGTCCGGCGCCTCACCGGTTATTCTTGAAACTGGGGCCACGGTCTTTACTGGCTACAGTCGGCCCCTATTGCAGGCCTAAATTTCCAGCCATCTCCCATGTCTGCAGCTTGAGATATTTCTCACAATAGGACCACCACCGCCACCGGGTGCATCCTGGGGCTGTATGAAGCCGGGACGTTTTGTACGCTCAACAGGCCAGTTAGACTTTAAAGATTCCCAGGAAATCCTTGCTTCACGCAGCGGGGCCTCTGCTTCTCAGCTGACGAGTAACAAAGTGGCTTGTGCCCGGGATCCATCCTTGGCCTCGGGGACGCCCGGGGTCTTGGCTCCAGATCACGGTTTTTTGTTTTTTTGGTTTTTTTTTTCTGCCTCTCTGCTGCAGACATGGGAAATAAGGCTTCCAACCCAATCAGTCCTTCCTCTCCCTTAGGCTGTCTTCTTGAAGCTTTACTTAAAGATTCCTCAGCTTATCCGTCTTTGTACTGAGAGATGACCCAGGTATGCTTTAGAAAATAACAAAAAATCTCGATATTTTGTGGGAGTTATCTAATTCTGGCCAGTGAACAGGCAAATGGAAAGAGTTGCTCTCTATCATAGCTTTCTTCTCAATGTTAAACTGTCTCTTCTGGATTCCTTCTCTCCTGCTCATGTGCTCCTAGCTATGCCTAAACTGGAAGATTCTCTGACTCCGGAATCTCTGACTCTAGATGCTGCTAATGAACCTCCACCTATTCAACCTCCGGCTCCCACCCCTACTCCTAGGGCATCTGTTCCTTCAGCTCCTCTTCTGGATTCTTCTTCCTCAGCAGCAGCCGTTTCCAAAGGCCCTGCTCCGGCTCCAACTTTCATTCTCCCTTCTCTCTTCCCTCCACGCAGTCTCTCTGTCTCTCTCTCCCTCTCTCTCTCAAGAAAGCTCTAGAAAGACTCGATACAACAACCAAGGACCTGCTGACTGCTGCTGTTTGCCGCCTCCTCCCCTGTCCAGTGAGACTGCGAGCGAGCGTGTGCTCATCCCTTACCTCTGCTGGATCCCTATACAACTACCCTGATACTGCCATGATTCTTCACAGTGAGTCTGCCGTTCTCACGGCTGTAGTCTGAGCTATATCTTTGCAACGGACACCCCAGGGGTTGTCCTTGGGCTGTGCTGGCAACGGGAGGCACATTTTTGCTCCTGATGAGGAGAAAAATGTCGTCTGGGGTCTACCGGGTAGACCACTGCAGCACAGTCGCAGCCCTTTCCATCCCTTGATGAAGAGGATGGCGAACTTGAGCTGATTCTTAGATCTCTCTCCATTCTTTGGGGATGCCCAAAATTGGAGTCTGATCCTGGTTTGTTATTTTAATTTTTTTTTAATTTTTCTCTCAGCTATAGCCATGGGACAAAGGGGCAGATACATTTATCACCTACATTTGCAGATAGGGGTGGGTACTGGTAAACCTGGCCACATAACAGCGTCGCAGGAACTTCTGCCATCAAATGGGCAAATAAGAGTTATTTTATGTCCCAGCTTTCTGTTGAAGCTCTAAACCCTTCTCCTTCCCCACTTCTGCATCTGCCACATGTAACCTTTTCTGCCTGACTTCCCTGCCGGCAGTGGGTGCGCTCAAATGCGCGGCTTGGGCGGTTTCTAAGACTCACCCTAACTCACCTTAACTCCACCCACTCATTCTCAAACTGCCTTGAGAAGCACAGATGGGTCTAAAAGCAGCTGAGATCTAAACAGTTAAGTTTACAATAATCAGGATGGCTCCTAAGCCAAAAAAAAAAAAAAAAAAATCAGCTTATAGCCTCAGGCAAGTCTTCCAAAAGGATTGGTTTACAGTCTGCCTACTGGCAGATCTTCCAAAAGCTGTCCTTAAGCCACCAATCATCAGGGAAAAAAATTCAGGACACAGAGTAAAGTCTGTCTCTTGTTCCCAGCTAAAAGTTAAATATCTGGAGAGCAAGGCTCCTGACCCCATGGGCAAAAGAGTCATCTGTGGCATTTAAGGTGTGCCAGGGAAGAGATAAAAGCCCGAAAACAAAATTGCCAAGTGCTAGCACTTGCTGAATCCCAAAAGCTGTTGGGTACCTGTTTTAAGTGAAGAAAGGCCACAGGCTAGGGCTAGTGAATGCCCTGCCCATCAACAGCCTTGTTAAAGGTGCCGCCTAGAAAGACAGTCAGCTGACTGCCCCCAGGCGCCAAGACACATGGGTACATCAAGCTAAACCTCCAGCAGACCTAGGCTTGGCTACAGACAGCAGGGAACCCAGAACTCAGCAGGGAAGCGATCAGTTTCTTTCCTTCTGGACACCAGAGCCATTGATTCAGTCCTGGGAGTTTTAGGATGTCACTACTCCTTTCTATTGTCGGGAACAGAGGACAGCCTTACTTACCTCCCCAGATTTAATTGTACTTTCAGAGTTACTTAATGAGAAAGATTTCCAACTAAGATAAGAGCTCATTGTCTCACTTTAAAGTTACCGCCTGTGTTTCTCATGTGCATACAGACAGAGCCATGTGTTAGTTATCTAGTGGCGCTCTTACCCCGCGAGGAACACATCCCAAACATGACAAATCCACAGAAGAGTTTTTATTAAAGAGGATAGAGGATAGAGGTGACAGGCCTGTGTGAAGCACACATGTGATTGAGGAGAGGAGAGAAGAGAAGAAGAGGAGAGAGACCTGTGCAAAATGGCGCCGGCTTTTTAAAGAGTGAGCCACACATGCAAACAGGACCCCATGTGGCTACTCCACGCATTCATGTAGATTACATGGCCGCGTGCACTTTACACAACCATGTAAAGCCATGGAGTCCTAGCCACAGGAGATGTTCTGACCTGGAAATGGCTCTTTTGAACCGGAAATAATTAGGCGGTCCGCCGGGCAAGCCCAACCGTGTGGACATGTTGTAATTTTCTATCACCATGATCTTTGCCTTGTCCCTAATTAAAAAAAAAATAAGTTCTCATGCACTCTCAAGTTTCAGAGGACATCAGGATCCACTGCCTTGTCACCAATTCCAGAGGAATAAGGTATCACCCCTTCCTTTCCCAACTAGGGCCACACAGGGCCGGAGGCAAAAGGACCATCAAAATATCCAGGCAATAAGGATATAACAATCTATCACTGTTCAATACTCAGCAACTGATCACCTGTGTTTCCTAAATGCTAAACTAACAAAACAAACAGGTGCCTTAAATAAACTACCTCGAATAAGGCTTGTCTCAGGTAAAAATCAAGCAGAGTACTAGAACATCACAGCCACCTTTTTAAGATGTCTCCATCTGGACAGGCCAGATCTACCTCAGATAAGTGTCAACTCCAAAAATAAAATAATGAGTCTTTTCTCTAAGCTTTTTATGTCACCAGTATCTTGTCAGACAAAAGGTTCCCAGCCACACCATGAAGGATGGACACAGCTGCAGGACTTCATCCCAGGACTTAAGGAGCCAGCCTCCCCATCCCCTCAAGGACCAATCGACATCCATCATTCAGCTTGAAGCAGTCTTTGAGAGAAACTGTGCCCCATACCCACTCATCCATATTTTTTTTCTTTAGAGAAAAACAAGTCAGGAATGATAGAAAGTCACAACATGCCTGGCGGACCGCCTACTTATTTCCGGTTCAAAATAGCCATTTCCGGGTTAAAACATCTCACATTTTGCACAGGCCTCTTCTTCTCTTCTCTTCCTCTCTTGTCCTCTTAATCATGTGTGTTTCACACAGCCTGTCACGTCTCTTCCTATACTATATTAATAAACAGCTCTTCTGTGGTTTTGTTGTGTTCGGGACGTTTCCTCGCAGGGTAAGAGCACTGCCAAATAACTAACAAGGAGGCCTTTCAGGTCCCTATGAAAGCACAGATTTCAGTCATGTGCAGTCTAAGAGGAATTCAGTCATTGGCATTAGTGTATAAACATTTCTTTACTCTGGTGTATCAAAAAAGGTGCAAACTTATGTACTATGGAAGGTAGAATACGCTGTACCTCAGGATGCCAGATCCTAGCCTTTTTTTTTTTTTTTTAATTTAAAAGACAAAACTGGGAAATTGTTCAAATCAGGTGTGTGTATGTGTGTGTGGCCAGCCACAAGAATATATTATAGAGATTCAGCTGTGTATTAAAGCTATACTTTGACTGGCCAAGGGTCTGTCAAAAGGCAAGCCATTTATTATGAATATTTGGTGTTATCCAGCTCTTAATATTTCAGCTGTCTTCTGCTATGAAATTCTTGCATGCCCAGACCATTTGGCTAACAGTTCAGCTCCCCAGACCTGCTGAACTTCTAGGTAACTAACTCCCCCCCCCCACATACACCGCTGAGCCTAGGAGACAAGCTGGCTGGAGACACATGGCTTTGCTTCTTGTGCAAATGAAGCTCAGACCATTCCCCAGACTCGGGGCCTAGGGGCTCTCCAGAGCAGTTGACTGAGAACAAAAGAGGTTTTTACATATCAAGGTGTGAGGTAGAACAACATTCCTGAGGAGGCAGAGAACCCTTGGCCAGTGAAGGAAAGGGCAGGCATTTTCTGTAGAGCAGACAGAAGGCATGGCCAGAGAAAAAGAGGAAGATAGAGGTTTTGTATCCAGTAAGGCAGAAAGTCTATCAGTACCAGGAGTAGAGAGTAGTAGAAATGGAGAATGAGGAAACAGAGGACAAATATGAGGCTGGAAGCATAAGAGCTTAGTTGTTAGCAGGACTGTGAGGAGAGGGAACCAGATGGAACTGAAGCTATGGAGACAGGATTTCACCCCAGAGAAATAGAATAGATGGATAAGGAGCTTGATGCACCTATAGTTATTTCTGCCCTGAATGCCTGATGGAGCTGTAGCTGTATTGATAATTTTGTCCTAGAGGAATAAAGTTAACAGACATAAGAGCATAGTGTATGAAGATTTCTTTCCCTCAGATATACCATGCCAGATATAGCAAAAATCTCCAGGACCCCTGGGTAGTGTGTGTGTGTGTGTGTGTGTGTGTGTGTGTGTGTGTGTGCGCACTTGTGCATGTGACTTATGTGTATGTCTGTGTTTGTGCATGAATGTGGAAGACAGTAAAGCTAGGTATTGATGGGAGCAGGGCAGAACCCATAATGCTTGAAATCTTCAAAGGTTTTATGTGTTTCTCCATGTTAGTATGCCTGGAACAGCAAGGATTTGAGGAGTGGCAGATGTGACATTTAACTTTTTGTTTTCACTATCAAGGCCCATTGTTGTTTGAGTGGCGGCCATGCTGATAGAAAAGAGAGCTGGATGCTTCGGTGGCAGAAGAATCATGAGCCATGGTGGGTGGGAGGGAGGGAGGGAGGGAGAGAGAGAGAGAGAGAGAGAGAGAGAGAGAGAGAGAGAGAGAGAGAGAGAGAAACCTCGGAGGGGAGAGAATACAGAAGGAGAGAGGAAACACAGAAAGAGGGAGCACAGAGAGGGCACACCCGCTTTTTAGGGTGGGATGCCATCTCAGGCTGGTGATGTAATAAGGACATAATCCTTACACCCACAAAGTAGGTTGAATAATGGCCCTACTAAAGATGTTCAGATCCTAATCCTTCTGCCAATGAATCTGTCCTCTTCTATTACAAAGAGACTTTGCACATGTGATTAAGGATCTTAAAATAGAGAGACTATCCTGGTAGGGCCATTATAATCACAGGATTCTTCTAAGACAGGAGGGAAAAAAATGAAGAGAGGGTCCTGTGCTGGAGTAATGGAACCACCAGCCAAGGAATGTTGGCAGCCTTGGCAAGAAGCAGATTCTCCCTAGAGCATCCAGAAGAAACTATAACTGCCAGCATCTCAACTTAACTCTGTAAGACTCATTTTGAACTTGTGAAATGCAGAACTAAAAGATAAGAAAGAAGCTTGTGTCATGTTAAGCTACCAAGTGTGTGGTCACTTGTTACAGGGACAATAGAGCACTTGATGAAGCCTGTAAAGTTAAATGGCTGTCACAGCAAAGGTGGTCAGGCTGCTTGGGAGAAAAGCTGATTTTCTCTTTTTAACTCTCCTTGGCCTGTGTGAATTTGCCCCATCTCTGGATGAACCTACCTTGCATACATACATTTAGATTTTTTTTTCAGCACAGTCTAGACACTATGCCCATCCACTGCTAGCTGCTAGCTGTCTTCTTGAGCCCACTGAGAGCTTCACATCTGCCTAGTCCATTGTTTGCTGGTACATGGTTATCAGGGTATGTGATAGATAAATATTTACAATGGGCTTTCGTCCCTCCATAATTTTCCACCTCTCTAGGCTAAGGCAGCATTTGGTGATTTTTTTCCTCCTTTAACCTTTCTATCCTACTACTCTTACTATCCATGGATTTTTCTTCTTGCCTATTATTTAGACAGACACAACAGAGTCCAAGGAACAAGCAGTTCTAACAGAATAAAATCGTCCTCAAAGAATAGGGCAGAGAAAGGGCTATGACTACTAGGTATAAACATTTAGGTCCATTCCATAACTGAAAAGAAAAGAAGCCATCACAGGTAGGTACAGGGGACACCTCTTGTCTTTTTCTAAGGCCAATGGTCCTGAATGCTTGCAAATTCACATCAGAAATGAACAGTATTTGGCCAGTAGATGGCACTCTTAAAACAAATTTACTCAGCAGCACAGGACCTGGGCGATAAGGAGTCACTGCCAATGAAGATGAGTTTTTAAAAAAGAAAAAAGGACACGAAGTTGGGGAGTATGGAGGTAGGAATATAATGGGAGGAGTTAGGAGAGGGGATGAATATGGTCAAAATATTTTGTATGAAAGTCTTGAAGATCTCCAAAGGCAGGAAGGGGTCGTGCAGAGAGGGGATGTGGGTAAAAGACTGGTACATTGGGCTGTTAACAGGACAAATGGAATCTAACACATTGATGTTTCTTGTGATGAACCATGTCATCTTTTTTTCACTCTATCTTCTGCAGACTCTTTACTGACTTGTTGCATCTGGTGATGTTTTGGAGCCTTGAGACTACATGCTAATAACCTCTCCCCTTAAATCTCTCTTACCCTCCATTTATAGGACCCTGTGCCTTTCTATAATAGAATTGAACAGAACCTGTTAATAGATTATTTGGTGTCTCTAATCACATGTGTACTCCATGAGGCAGGTCATGTCTGATTCACTACTGAATCCCATAGTGATTTTAAGAAATCCAAGGTCATGACTGCTCACAATCGTGATATTTTATTTATGCTCTAACAAATAAAGCTTGCCTGGGGATCAGAGGAAAAAGCCAGCCACTATATTAAACATAGAGGCCAGTCAGTGGTAGCACACGCCTTTAATCCTAGCATTCAGGAGGCAGAGATTCATCTGGATCTCTGTGAGTTCAAGGTCACACTGGGAACACAGCCAGGTGTGGTGGCACACGCCTTTAATCCCAGCACTAGTTAACCATAGAGGTCTGGAGGTCTGTTCAGGTAGATAGGAAGAGATAGAGCTGGGCAGAGAGAGGAAATAAGATGGCAGGGCACAAAAAGGTATATAAGGCATGAGTATACAGGAAGAAGCTCTCTGAAGGCTGAGTAGTTGGTAAGGTGAGGTTTTCTGTGGCTTGTTTTATCCCTCTGATCTTTCAGCTTATACCCCAGTATCTGGTTCCAGTTTTTTTTTTTTTTTTTTTTTTTTGTAAGACTGTTTAGCAATTCGTGTTACACACAATTTAAGAAGTGTTTCTGTTTCTATTTTAAAAGGTTGATGGAACATACGCTGAGGCTTTGCCTGCATTATTTCACCACTACAGTGAAACCTGCAAAGTAAGCATTCTGAGTGGCTGCCAAGGAGCATTTTAATAATAAATTCCACATTGTTGCTATATAGATCTGTTAGGGTTCTCATTGGTGTGCTGTTCTGTGGATCTTTTAGAATCTCCCCTCATCCTCAATCAGCACTCCTTTCCCCCAGTACACACCCGTGCCATACCACTCCATTCTTCCCGACTTCATTCAAGGACTTCAGTGGTTCATGGGAAATATCTGAGGCTTATTAGTAGGAAAAACTGGCTCATACAGAGGTGTGATTGTAAAGGAGTTTAAGTCAGTGGACATAATGATTAGACATGGATTAAGGGAGGTCTAGAAGTACTCTCTATCTCATATTTTTACATGAGGCCTCCAAAGCTACCTTTTGTAATTTGACTCCAGTTGAAATCAATCACTTTGATTTAAACAAAAGCAACAGTTACCACTTTGTGGCCTGCCTTATCTTAAGACTGTGCCTTGGCCACAGGGAACAAAAGCCCTGAGTTAGAGAAAACACTGTTGCTGTTATTTAGTGCCTTTCTTTGTTTTCTAGAGGAAAGAGAAACTGTTTCTGTTACATAGTGCCTTACTTTATTTTCATCCTCTTTTCAAGGTCTCACCAGGTTCTTTTGTTTAGGTACTGTTTATGGATTTTTCTGTGTACTGCGAACAGTAGTTTTAAATTTAACCCATTTCATGTTGCTCTCCTGTTTACTAGAGTTGTATCAGTCAGCACAGATGAAAAGTGGTGGTTTCTACAGAATAGTGAGAATCCTCTCCACCTCTGTCCCACATGGTATGGTATATGGCACTGCTCTTGTCAGCCATGACATGGAGATATGGAGATGGATATATACGCAGGACATATGAACTGGGGAGGGGTATGTATGTGTGGCTAGGGCTAGCATTAAAGAGGGCTTTTGCTGTGTCTTCTGTCTTTTTGCCCTTTTTGCTCCTTCTTTTATCCATCCCAGTAATTTCACTCAGTGGTTATTGGTGTTGTGTGAGAACAAAAGGCATCAAAAAACAATTTGGCATTCAAATGATATAAAATAGATTTCTTATTTTTTTAAAGAGGGACTTGAGAATAATTTGGTCATGTGAACCAAACCTTCAGAAGCACTTTTAATTTTCTATGACCATCAAAAGGAATTTGTACCTTTCAGAGTGACACACAACTCATATGTCATCTAATCTCTACTTCTCAGGCTTGCTATTCATTTTTAGCTGACTATTAAAGACAACTATTTGTAAGCATATATGTATCCCTTTGATCTTTGTTAGTAATGTGTAGGTAGGGTTCTCCTTTAACTCATTTTCAGGATTCCTTTCAAACTTTTCTTTTTCCTTTATAAAAAATAATGTAGAAATAAAACCTTTTCTTTAATAGGGATAAGTTCAGACAGAGAGTACCACTCTATACAACCAAAGTTCAAGTCCACAATAGCTTATATAAGACAAGGCCATTTTCTATGTTGTGCAGAACTAGACACTGTCCTGCGTCCTGGATCCCCCAGCTGCCAGAATAGTCTGATCCCAGTTTCTTATAAGGCCTGAAAATCACAGTTGCAGTTTCTCATTCAGAATTGTTCCTGGACCTGCCTCTTCTGTGGACACACTCCCTTCCAGAGAGTAGCTGATAGAAGGACAAAGAGCCTAGATCTTGCCTTGATGGAGGCAGCTCAACAACCTTCCCAGCTTCCCCACAGAATGTCCTGAGTCCTCAGTTGCAATTGCACTGCAGGCTGACTCTTCACCTGCACAATCCTGCCTTCCTCAGCATCTCAGTCTGTTCCTAGAAAACCCAAAAAGTGATAAGAGAAATAGTACTAGAAATGGAATGCATGAATCGCATAATGCTGTGATGAAAGAGAATCCCAAGAAGATATCTAGCACAAGATCATCTTTCCACAGATGGGGAAACCGAGGCAGAGGACCCAAGTGATCTGTTCAAGGCATCATAAGCTAATTAGGAAAGAATCCACAACTTGTTGTAGAGTCCACAATTGTGGCCCAGCCAGACAAACTATAGTATAATAGCATTTGACCTATTCCTGGGCAACCTTCATAACTTGAAGATGAAACCCAGTGATGAGAATTTGGAGTCTCAATATCAAATGCTTTTTAGAAGTTCATCCTCTATAGACTTCTGTCTATGAGAAACCATTTTGAACCTTCTGATAGAACTATCAGCCAAACAGAGAAGTCTATCTGAAGGAAGGTTGGCATCACAGTTTATTGACAACAACAAAACCCAGTACCATACAGACAGAATCTTACTTCAGTGGCAAATCATCTACAAATACATACACCCACATGTTGCACTGGGGCCAACTTTGGACATGAAACATTAGGCACCAATTCACAACCATCAAACAAAATATAGTTCATAGTCCTTCAGTAAAGTTTAATTTTTTCATCATAACACGAGACCATATTTAACAGCTGTGACAAAAAGGTGTACTTCTTAAATCTAATTCTCATCCTAACTATGGAGAAAGGCCAACTGGCTGCAGAACTGTGAAGGGGATTATCAACCTTTTAAAATGACTTTTTCCCTTCTGTTTCAGAGAAAAGACCTATGTTATCTTTGTGGTAGACAACCTCACGTAGGGTGTTTTTCAACTCCCATTTACATGTCTAAGCACATATATACTAGAAATCATTTTAATACCCAAGCTATAGCTTAATAGGATGGATATCATTAGGATGGATTAATTGGATTTTTAAGAGGCAGAAGAGGGTAAACTGCAAACTCAGATTTTCAACATTCAATAGTTCAATGCTAATAATCTGAATACTGTTAGAACCCTTGCCAGTTCAGCTGTTTAAATCATTTTCTCAAGGTGTGTCAGGACTGAGTTAATCAGTAAGTTAATACATACAACTCTAACAGATTAGTGATGAGAATTTTCACTGCAGTTCGATATGAATCCAGGCAACTTCTTCTATACTGGAGAATATCTAAGATATCACTGAACATTTTAAGTTTGTTAAGATGCTTTTGAATTGTAAGATAAAACAGGACAGAAAATCTAGATCTCTGCTCTTAGAATGGACAAAACTTTAAAGATCTCAAGCCCTCACATCAGCATCCAGAGACTTAAGTTTGCATTTAGCATAAAGCTAGTGCAGTAAACTTGGGTTGGCTGGCATGTGCTGGCAATATTTTAATTCTTCTTAAATAAAAAATAAATTTTTTTAAAAAAGGAAGTGCTTTGTGGTTGAAACCTTTGAAAAGATTTTTTTTTAAATTGACAGTTTTTCAAATGGGAAAGAGAAGAGATAGGCACCATTCCAGGCCCATAATACTTGTAAGATCGAGAACTCAGTCTGGATATATAAAACCATTCAGTTTAATGTCTGTTATAAAACCTAATAATTAAAACAAGTAATGTTATCAGATTGAGCCCTAATTTCATTTCTGCATTTGACTTTCTCAATAAATAACAATAGAGAAAATTTCATGTGTCCTTTGGAACTTGAGAGAAAATGGCATGCTAATATTTAACCATATTGAAGACACAGGTAGGCTCAGAGATCTAATTCTATGATCAGACAGCCAAGGACCACAGGAAAAAATGCTACTTTCTTAAATCAGCACAGAATGTTACTGACAAGGGCTAATTCGTGTTTAGATACAGACCAGAAAAGGAAGTGCCTAGTATAGTTTGTCTCACATGGAACTACTCAGTGAGGACACCTAAGGAACATTTCAGCCACCATTTTACTCTGCACATCTGAGTAGCTATGCAAAAGTTACAGTAAGTCAAGTGTTTTATTTCTGAAACCATCAACTATTTTGCATTAAAGGCAAGAAAAATAACCCAGAAATTATTCCTTACAAGTACTTCACCTTTTTAAAATTAAACATTCATAGGATTACATTTTATCAACCAACATGAATTAGTCTAACAAACAGGATGAAACTTGGTCTTACTATAATTAGATAGGTGATTCTTTGGATTGTCACTTTACAAAGACTAAATTTAAACTGAGGAGGGTTAAATCAAGTGCACTTAAATGGCCCAATGACACGGGCTGTAATTCATCCACATTTTTCTTTTAATGGTGATGGTGCTAAGGATGATCAAGCAGGAGGTCCAAGGGTGAAAAAGTTCAGGACTGTGGCAGCAGTTTAAACTTGTACAATACAAAACAGAGAAGAGCCACAGAGGTGGAAAAACCAGTGATCTTTAGTATACCAGGCACGGAAGGCAGGTTTCTCTCCAAGAAGGTGTGGGTAATTCCAAATGCTGGAACATCCTAGATGAATAAACACAGATCATTAACAGAAATTCTTGCACAGCTAGAAGAAACAAAGCCTATCTGTAATAATGTGCATTTCTATTCCCAAGACAGTTGCATCTATAATAAAAGCAAAGGCTGAAAGAAGAAAAATGCAATTTTTTTACGTGCTGTACTTTGTCTATAGAGATGGAATAGGCAAACTTACCTTGGAGTCAGGCTCTTGAACCCATATGTCTTTCTTGGCAACCTTTCCTAGAGCATTCAAGACCTGAAAGAAAGGTGATTATGCATTATCATGTGACATTATATACTTCTGACCGATTCAAAGTCATATTAAACATTGATAAACCCACAGGTGGATGTCAAAGAAATGTGTACATAGACTATCAGTGTCAAGAAACAGATGAATGAATAAACAAAATTGTTATTCACATACAATGGAACATTATTCAGCTTTAAATAAGAATGAAATGTTGTCAATGTGACAACATGGATGAGCTTAGAGGACAACACAACCTTAAATGAAATCTGCCATGCCTAAAAATACAAATAGTACATGCTATCCATTACATGCAGAAGCCAAATAAGTGGATCCTATAGGTGTAGAAAAAAGAACAGAGGCCACTAGAAGCAGAGAAAAGCAACAGGGAGTAAGGCTACTGAGAGTGGGTAACAGGTACCAAAATATAATTCAAATGGGAAGAATAAATTCTAACATTCTATAACAATATAGAGTCACCAAAGATAATCACAATTTACTATATAGTTCCAAAGAGCTAGGGAAAAGGATTTTGAATGTTTCAAAGAAATGATACATGTTTGATATGAAGCAGATGCTAATTATTTTGATTTGATCATTGTACATTATTCATATGCATCAAAATATCACTATGTATCCTACAAATATGAACAACTCTGTCAATAAAACAGCCCAAGTATCTAGTTTCTTGTTGTGTATCCATATAAACATAAAACAAAGAACCAGAAAGAGCAGATGACAAAAATGCTGCCACAGGGCTAGGCTCACTGATAGTCCATACCTCTCATGCATGCCTTCAATTCAATTTGCAATACTGCTTCGCAAGATGCAATTACTGAAAAAGGAGTGCACCTTCAATTCCTCCCTTACCTCTCTAGCTGCTCGTTCTCCAGCTTGGACTGCTCCTTCCATGTAGCCACTCCACTGTGTTGCTGTCTCTGTGCCTGCAAAGTAAATCCTGCCTACTGGCTGGCGAATCACCCTTTAAGGAAATAAAGAGGTCACACAGAGTTAAATAGGAAGGTGCTGAGGGGAAATGAGCCAATCACTTACTGCCTTCATCTAGTCCACAAAAGGAAGGGAAACCAAACAAAGAGAAAATACACATGAGTCTCAGCCCAAAGTAAAAGGCTATCTTTGTTCCCTGTACCCGTGCACAAGGTTCTAAACTATCAAGCCTGGGAGAAGCAGACTGTAGGTTTATTCTTCACTAAAGGTAATAATGACCTATTTTCAGCCAGCCAGTCTGTGTGAACATGTGGGTTACAGTTCTCCTATGTAGTATCTCTTGAAACTGAGCAAGTGATTCTAAATCCTATGCCTATAAGGCAAAGAAATAACAATGTACATGAATCACGGTGTTTCTAAGTAAAGGTAGACTCCCAGGCCATGAAGATCTCATCTCCTCCCAACTCAGCTGTATACACCAAGAACTCTTCCCTCTGAAGAATATCTGATGTTCCTCTGTTGACAAGACAGACATGTTGGACAAATATATCCATTGTCCTGTGAGTGGGTAGCCCTGTGAAAATAAATGTTGAGGAAAGCTCCAAAGGCTTCCCAAAAGATAGTTGTCTTTATCTCTTAAGTGCTGCTGACATCTGCAATCCTGCATAGTACTCTGCTACAGCTCTATGTGCTAACATCCATTTCTCTGGGGGCATCCACCAAGTTATAAGCTATTTATCTGGGATTTACAAATAAGAATATTGCTTAGTACTACAATTCTTATTAAACACAGCTTGTTTAAATGTGTGCCAGCCTGTATGAGTTGGTGCAGTGATTGGGTAGTACCTTCCATACTGGGTCATGATGCCAGGAGGGAAGTAGGCTGTGTAGCAGCCCCCAGAGTACTGCTCCTCACACCAGTTCTTCTCTTCGTAATGGACTGGCTGTAGTTCAATGGGGAGAAAATTACAAAAGAAAATAAAAGTGGAACTGTTACCTATTAACAGTGAAGTCTCTTACATATTTTACATTAACAAAAGTTTATATTTAAAACATAAAGTTGATACAGATATAATAGGATGAAAGGGTAGATTAATGAACTTACTTCTAAAGAGCAACAACTCATTTAAAATGTTTTACATTGGTATAGATTTTAGTCTTGATACAAACTTAAAGTTAATTTTGTTATACTCTGTGTATATTTCTACTCTTGTTTAAGGTATTATGTTTGTACAGCTCATTTTAAATTGTAATGGATAATTAAAAATAGATTAATAATTAGTCATCTAGGATAATCATACTTGTAGCCATGTTAGTTAAGTCTTCTAGGTATACACAGCAATATTTCAGATAGACAGGTAATCTTCAAATACTTCAAAGACCTTCAGAATATGGCATTTAAAATATTTTTAAAATTTAGACTTTCTGGACAGTGAGACATGTCTGCTCCTGGCAACACCGATTTACTTCAGAGACAATGATGGGCATTGAAGACACTTCATATCTTATCTTCACCTTGGCAAAAATAGCCATTTGGGCAAGAAACTGTTCTTGCCTGGACTGCTTGATCGACTGGACATGCAGGACCCATAGAAAGGTGACCACTAAACTTTGCTTGACAAAATGGTCCTTCAGGTTCCTGCTTCACAGAGGAAACTGCCAGACATTCTACAGGACACTGAGAGAAGTGACCGAGAGACTCTAGCCCTGTGGGCTGAAGACAAACGCCCCAACTTTACAAAGGAACATTAGGTGACTGTCCAGGCTGCCAGCTGTCTCTGTCTACTCTTGCAAGACTCCCAAAAAATGCTTGCATCCTTCTCCCGGTTCTCAGGTAATATTATATCCTTCTGAGGTCTTTGATGTGGTTGAAGACTAGATAGTTATAATTTCCTCAATTATGATAAAAAATAAGTTAGATATAAAACCTTAGACTCACAAATATAAGATAGATAGGATATCTTCTTTAATATTATAACAGTAATTCTTGCTTGATAATTGTTTTGTTATATGTAATTGTACTATGTAAAAGTTAAAACCTTCCTTAAAAAAAAAAGAAAAGGAGAAGTGCTGTGGATATTGCTCTGTATAAATAAAGTTCTGATTGGCCAGTGGCCAGGCAGAAAGTATAGGCGGGACAAGAGAGAAGAAAATTCTGGGAAGTAAAAGGCTGGAGAGAGACACCACCAGCCGCCGCCATGAGAAACAACATGTAAAGACACTGGTAAGCCACGAGCCATGTGGCAAAGTATAGACTAACAGAAATGGGTTAATTTAAGATAAAAGAAGTAGATAACAAGAAGCCTGCCACAGCCATACAGTTTCTAAACAATGTAAGTTTCTGTGTGTTTACTTGGTTGGGTCTGAGTAACTGTGGGACTGGAGGGTAAGAGAGATTTGTCCTGACTGTGGGCCAGGCAGGAATACTCTAACTACATAAAGTAGGGATGGAACTCTGTGGTATGCATGTGCAAGGTCCCGAGTTTGAGCCCCAGCACAATGAAAATGAATAAGAAAACTAGAAAGAAAGGGAAAGGGGAGAGAAGTAGGAGGGGAGGGAGAGGAAAAGAAATCAGTCTGGGGATGAAGCTGAATGGCAGAGTACTTTCCTAGCACACACAAGACCCCAAGTTTAATTTTCAGCATTGCAAGAAAAAAAAGAGTACATTGTAAAATAAAGACACTGATTTTCTTAACCTCTTGCCTAAGGGGGTCAAGATATAGCCTAATACTTGGTAGTGAGGACACTCTCATTCAGGCTGATTCTAAAGATTAGAGCCAAGTCTTCAGGAAACACTACTAACAATCAGTTTTTGGAAAAGTCTTCTAACTCTGGAGTGTCTAAGACAGTGGACTTTTCTTTCCAATCCACCCAGGTCTCACTAACAATGGCAGGCTAGCAGGGAGCAAGTAGAAAACGAGCACAAAGCATTTTTTCAGAATCCCTTCCCTAAGCTGGAAAAGTACATGATAAAAAGCAATTAAGATGAAAGTGCTCCTTGGGGAATATGAAAGAGCCTTCCATGACTTCCCTGTCACATTATAAATGTTTATTATATGCACAGTTTAAACAATAATCCACAGAAAAAGTCTTCAGCTATTGGTGGACTCTTCAGAAACCATTTCCTTCTCATTGCTTTCAGAAGCAGTATAAAAAACCCTAGGAGTGCCAAATGAGGTATGAATTGAGTCGCTATGTGGAGAAATGAATTAGTACATCTTTGACCTGGGCAAACATTAAGACTGGTGTGTCAAATATATATCACAGTGCCCTCAGCAACACATGATGACAGATCTGGGGTTTTGTTTTACACCAAGCACTTGACAATGATAGAAGCTCAGGATCTCTGTTCTGCAGACCAATCTCAATAATCCACAACATAATGATTATGGGTCCAAGCCTCTTACTACAATTGCATGCTTATTATGCAGTGAACATTTAAAAAGCTCAAAGTAATGCTATATCACAAGTTCCGTATACGTGACACTAGTTTTTAATGCCTTTGGATTGCTGGAATTAGTTCTCTAAATTAAACACACCCATTTCTATTCTCTGCTTAAGACTTACAAGAAACCAGAACTTGCTTTAATTTACCACTTTGAACCAACAGAGCAAAGCCTGTTAGAGATTGGGGGTTCTTACATGTAAAGCTTCTTCAGATCCCAGAACTTTGGCATAGAGCTCACAGATTTTCATCTTCCTATAGAGAAGAGCAAAGACATGTTAAATAAGTAATAACTGATGGGCATGTAATTGATGCATTAAGTTCTAGGGTACTTGATAATGACTCCCTTGAAGGAAAATGAAACTTCATAGCCTTCTGTAACTATAAACAAATAGTCAACTATAAACAAATAGTCAATTAATCCCTGAACTTAACTTATATGCCTCAGTGGATTTCTGTATGCTGATTAACTTCATATGCCTCAACACAGTAATTTGAGGAATCAACAGAATTTTCCTTTTTTTAAAAGACAAGGTCTCACTATGTATAGCCTGCAACTTGCTATATAGATGAGGGTGGTTTCAAACTTGCTGTGATCCCCTTGCCTCAGCCTCCTGAGACCTGGAATTATAGGTACATTCTACCATGCCTGATTAATTTCTTCTTAAAAGAAGATAAAATTTAAACTCACAACTATTCCTGGTGATTTTTTTAAAAAACATAATTAACTAAATTTACCCACCTTACATTATAAATTAATGGCTCTATCTTAAGTATTGAACATATAGTATTCACATTTACTCTTTTCAGTTTTTATATAGTTTAAACATGTGAAAATGTCTCTGAAATATTTGTTAAAGGCTAATGAACAATCAGAAAATAATTTTTATGAAAATGAATCAAAAGATGTAATTCAAATCCATAAAACAAACATTAAGACCAGATGAGAGGAATGGTTAAGAATATGTATATGTGAGTGCACACATACATGCAAAAGTCAAGCTTACTAGTAATAAAGAAAACAAATGTAAAAATATTGAAGTTTACATTGCCAATTGCATTAGAAAATATTTTTAAAATACAACCCCAATTTTTCTAAATAGTGTGGAACAAAATGTAAGCTTATTGCTCTTGATATCATTTTTGTACCACTGATACAACTCTTAGAACTTCTATCATATAAGTACTGACGGTTAAGTTTAGAAGAGGAGGTGGAATTTTAAATGCTACTTATTGCTATACTGTTTCTATGCAAAATTTTAAAGGAGACAAATGTCATTCATGAATGATGTCCCATAATGTAAAGTGGATATGTCAATTCTAGGACAGTTAGAAAATGCTTGATTAAACCCCTAACATACAGGAAGAAGTCTTAAGACTACTGTTTACTTGCTTTCTCTGTCTAATCTAAATTCTCCATTCAAGAGATGAAACTGAAGCTCAGTGAGCTGCAGATTCCTTTACTGCCATTCAGCTAAGTAATGGGAAGGTAAACCTTTACTATTGTGAGCATTCTGCCCATAGTAGATGCTCAATATGTGTTGAGTCAAATTCTATGCTCAGTCCAGTATGGGATCCTTTTTTCTATGCCACAAAGAGATAGCAGAGTCTCACTTTATGAGAGATTATAGGCAGGGATTCAGACATTCTGAGTCAATTAAAAATATGCTAAGTCAAATAAGAATATTGCCAATCAGTATTCTAAAAGCTTGATGTATTTAACTTATTTTCTTGACTATAATAAAATCTTTACTAAAGTAGAGCTAAATTTAAAAATCAACTTTCAATGTAATTAACTTTTAATCATAAATAATAAAAACATAATACAATATCATTTACTGTATATTATTAAATGAGCCAAAGACAAGTTTGCACAAACACAACAGAGAATTATCTTTCCCATTCCTTTCCCTCATTAAAATTAAAACTTTTGAGAAGATATATGGAAGACAATGATGTTATACCAAAAAAGTTTTTATGTGTGTGTGACAGGGATGGAACGATGGACTTCACACACAAAAAACATGTGTTTTACCACTGAGCTACATTCTCCACTCAGAGTAATGCATTTAGATTAGTTTGGCTTAAAAATTAATAGAATATATTTTAAATTGCAGGCAAACGAGGTCACCATGTAGTTGTGTCTGTCCACTGGCTTATAAATCTGTCTCCTCATCATAATCACTTGAGCAGGTAGTTAAAAAACACAAATTCTCAGTCTCTACTTCAGACCTATGGAATCATATTCTATAAGTCTCAAGAAATTAGACTTTCCACTTTCCAATTGGAAAGTTGGACACAGTTTTGAAAACCACTGCTGTCATCACTGACATATTCAGTAAAGGTTTTGTCCTACAAGAACTTTACAGTTCCGCCAGTATGTGGAATCATAACCAAATGTCTACCTCCAGTCTGGTATTTATTTTATTATTAATAGAAAGGAAAGGCAGGAAATCCAAAAGAAAATGTCAAGCTTAGTGTGGTGTAATGAAAAAAATACGGATGTGTTATCTGCTACTCTTGACTTTGTCACATGTCAACGACTATGATTTGAATGAATGTGAGCCTCCAAAATTCCCATGTTAGGGTTAGTAGGATGGTTCAGTGGGTACACAAGCTTGCTATGTAATCCTGATGACTTGTGTTCAATCCCTGGAACACATTTCATGTTATGGCATGCATGAGTCGACACACACACACACGCACACACATCATGTTAAGTTTTTTTTCCTAGTTAGAGCTTTATCACCAAGGTGACAGTATTCAGAAGTGAGGGGTGATGCTCTTAAGAAAAGTGGTTAAGCCATGAGTGCTCTATATAGCCTAAGTATTCTCATTACCTCCAATTATCCCACAAGAAAACCCTACCTCTTAACCACATAAAATGAACACAAATGTGTAAAACTAAATTAATACATCCACACAGACATTGACTTGACCAAGGAGAACATAGCAAAGTATTTAAAAGTTGGTTTGTGCTGGGTGGTGGTGGCGCATGCCTTTAATCCCAGCACTCAGGAGGCAGAGCCAGGCAGATCTCTGTGAGTTCGAGGCCAGCCTGGAGAGGCCAGAGTGAGATCCAGGACAGGCACTACTAAAACTACACAGAGAAACCCTGTCTCAAAAAAAAAATGGAAAAAAAAGTTGGTTTGTTGAGGTTGAGAATATTTGTAAAATATTGTGCTTTTCTTGCTGCTGTTCTACTATTATTAGTACAACAAACAGAATGTAAAGGCAACTCCTATTAATTTATCAGCTATAAATTATTACCTTATTTCTTTATTTAGCTTAGCAAGTCGATCAGCTTTCCGAGCAAGAATGAAGCTGGAGAAGGAAGCCACATTTGAATGGTTATAGTCACAATAAATGCACACCATTACCTACTCAGCATTAATGAACTCTCCCAACCTTCCCCTTCTCCTAGAGTAAATGTCATCCTGTATTTAGGCTCCCTCTGTATCTAAAACTCTGCTAGGCTGTGAGCTCCCAAGGAAAAGGTAACCTCTTGCTCAATATTTTACTTCTAAAATTTAACACCATATTTGATATAGGGAATTAGGCATTGGACATATTAAGATTGTATTAGATAATTATCCTGATAATGACACTCAATAAAAGCTGGACAATTATTAACACATGCCTACCATAAATGCCATGGCACACCCCTCACTCCCTGCACAAATGCTCTTCAGAACTAGTAATTGGTGCCCTTAGCTCACAGATAAATCCTTCCCCAGCAATTATACTCACTAGCAGATAACTCCCTGGGTCAATATCCTGCCCCCCCTAAAAGGCAATTGACACCCAATAATTAAGTTGGCCCATTCTCTTGTCTTAAGTTTGGGATAACTGTGAAAGGTCATTCCAGCTTCCAGATTTCCATGGGATGGCTGAGATCTTGGTTTGGACAACATTGACATTCAACTCTCTTTCTAGCTGGTCCTGATTCCTTCCCTCCCACAAAGGCAGTAATCCCTAAAGTTGACCCCAATAAATCTCCTGTACCCATGTATCTATGTCTAAATCAGCTTCCTTGGGATCTGATTAAATAGAGCCTCCCAATAAAATAACCCAGTAAAACTCAACTATAATCTATCTGGCTCCTTTAGTCAAATAGATTCTATTTATTATGTCAATAATACTAACTGCACATACATTTTAAAGAATTTAATTGTGAGATGAAATCCTTACTTACATTATTAATAGAAACAGATATCTTACAAAATCCAGGGGAAGAGTAGAGACATAGCTCAGTGGTAAAGCACTTGATTAGCATGCAGAAAGTTCTGGATTTATTATCCAGTCCCCACTACCAATCTAAATCAACTAAAGTGTGATGAAACAATTTCTTCATTAAAAATGGTTAAAAATTGTATTTATTTTGTTCTAGAGAGATCCAATAGATAGATCAAGGCTGAAAGAGGATACTTCCTTTTCTCCTTATTTCCCATAAAAGTGTTCATCAATTTGACTGGCAACTCTTTTAGGATTGTTACTAGAGAATGTTCTGAGAAGCAAAGATACAAAGTATGTTACTACAGGATGGAATTTCAGAGAAATTTGTATATTATTTGAATAAAGGGACCAGCAAGAGGGGCACTGGAGGATGGGGATGGAGAATGGAAGAGGAGTATCTGCAAAAACAAAGTATGCATGAAAATGCTACAATGAAATCCATCACTTGTGTCTTAATATTTAAAAATGAATGAATTAAAAATAACACTTGAACTATTCAACTTTATGGGATATAATCATAATTCTGCTTGAGTTAGCACTCCTAGTTTGGGCTCAAAATTAGTGGTTTTGGTTATATTTTAGGTTTATGCAATAATCAGTAAGTTTAGACCTGTAGAAAATTACCAAGATCTGATGAAAAATTTAATTATTAGTCAGCTGATTTTGTATGGCTTTGACCTCAAAGACAGTATTGTTTATTTCTGTCAAATCTCAAGTTAGAAATACAATAATCACTTTAACTATGGGCAAATATTGTTCAATTTTCTTTGGCCATTTACTGTGGAAATCAAACATGCTGGGGTTGCATTGGAGACATTTAATAGTTCTAAAGTACAATTTCTAAAAGGTGATGATTATTACAAACACAGTGCTGGTTAATTACCACCTCTGTTTTTGACTCAGGGCCAAATACAAAGAACAAAGTAGAGTTGATATATCTACAAGGTTTTCATTATCAAAACAAAGTACAAAGTCGGATGTGGTGGCACATGCCTGTAACTCCCGCATTTAGGAAGTAGAGGCCAGAGGATCAGGAGTTAAAGGCTAGTCTCAAGTATATAGCAAGTTGGACTCCAATTTGACTATATGAGAACCTACCTCAAGAGGCAGGTGGGTGGGCAAGCAGAAGGAAGAAAGGAAGGAGGGAGGGAGGGAGGGAGGGAGGAAGGAAGGAAAGAAGGAAGGAAGGAAGGAAGGAAAGAAAGAAGGACGGAAGAGAGGGAGGGAGGGAGCGAGGGAGGGAGGGAGGGAGGGAGGGAGGGAGGAAGGGCGGGTGGGCAAATAAGCAATTGAGCTGGGTCTGGCAGTACAGTCCTGCAATTGCAGCTACTCAGGAGTCTGAAGCAGGAAAGTTTTGCATAGCATGTACCAGGGCCCTAGGTTGAATAAATACCTGGTACTTTACACACAAAAAAGGAGAGGGTAGAGGCTACTGCCCTAATATAACAAGAGTAACTGGTCAACAACAGTAATGAAAGACAAAATATTTCTTATTTTGTTGTAATAATAACAACAAAAGAGATTTACAAAAGAAAAATGAGCAAGTTTATTATCCTCTGCAGTGTTTGTCCTTTGGACGACACACAGTTAAAGTATCCCAGAGGTAGTAAGTCTGGCTTATACTACTTATATAACGAAGAACACCACATTTTAGAAACAAAGGAAAGCAGTTTTAGGTTTATGAAGATGGGAAATCATGAGAAGGCAAATACATCAGAAGCTACTTTTGGAGGTCAGCTTGCAGATTCCTCTAGCTCTGGCTCTAAGCTAATAAAGTGCTGCTTCCAATAAAGGAGAACTTATCTCCCAACTTAAGTGAGATACAGGGGAGGATAGAAAAACTCTCTACCTTTTTAAACCTCTGCCCTGCATTTAGGTAAACAGAAGGCAGGCAGAGAGCTCCCTTGCATCACTATTGTTTTCAGTGATTCTTCATATTTGAAAAAATGAAGTCTGGCCTCACATAAACAAAGTACCAGTTAAACTGGAGGAATAAATTCTGGTGATCTACTGCACAGTAGGGTAGCCATAGTTAATATCAATCTATTGTATATTTTAAAAAACTAAACAAGATTTTCAATGTTCTTACCATAAAGAAATAACCATATGAGGTAAAGTATATGCTATCAAACCTGATTTGAACATTCTACAAAGTAGATATGTGCTGAAACATTTTTTCACTCACAGATATACATCTTTTATCAATAAAATAAAACCAATAAATATATCTTTCCTAGGAATTTCCTAAATCATTTCAGCAATACTTGGAAGGGTCCCAACACATATGTTCCTGTTATAAAGCCAAAGCAACCCCAATGGAGCATAAGGCAAGAACATCAGAAGTTCTTCCATCTATAACTGAACTATCATTCACTTTCTGAAACTTGCATCCTGATCTGCTTTTTGTTGGCTTATATAAATGCCATGCTGGCTAAACTACCTGAATCCTGTCTTGCTCAATGGAACTAAAAATGAAGAGGATATGTTGCTTTCTTATGGTCACTATATTGTTCATTCATGCCTGCCTCAGAAATTTGGTGCTATTTTTTACATTATAGTCAGACAAGTAGCTATAAACCATTTTATCAGTAATCCAGGCAGAGCCTGCTTCTTAGGTTCCTTGGAACAGAGGACTGCCCCCTTTCTCTTTGTAACTTTCCTAAAATGGCATGATGTTATGTTCATTGAGCTTAGCTCTCTTCAGGAAGGTCTGCATTTCCTAAAAGCAGAAACCATTAGTCTCTAAAAGTCGTTTGACTGTTATTAACATGTGTTCTTTTGTTATAATGCAGCACAATAAAAGGCTTTTTATGCATATAGGATATTTTACAAGGACAAAGACAGGCAACTAGGAAGGTGTGTCCCTCTTTAGCATTTCCTTTTTGAGGGCCCACTTCCTTTTTTGGAGCACTAGTTCCCCAGCTAGTGGACTATCAATGTACTTCTGAAGATAAAGGTAGCATTGCTGGTGACTGATAACTGCAGGCCATCCACTTGTGACCTGGCTCATCTTATATTGATACTGATATTTATATTCAACAAGTGTTTGGAAAGCAGATCAAGTCCAGAGACATTGTATTTGGAAGGTATTATAGGGTAAAGTTGTTCTATTTCCAGAATGACTGTGGACATTCTGTCTCTAGGAAATGTTGGCTATGATACTGTCTCTGCCTTTTCCACTCTATCCTTAGCATGTGAGTTTTTATAGGTGAATAGGTAAGGGAATACAAGTTAAAAATGGTGTCAAGTTTAGTAGTTTTCCAGTATTCTTGTGCTACACACAAAAACAATGCTATGGATATGCTAATACATGGAAACATGATATAGTTTTTATTTATCATTACTTGAGCTTAATTATAAAGCAACAACCTTTGCCAGCACCTATACCAACACAAATTAGAAACTTCTCCCAGCTCTAACTTACCCCATGATGGCAGGCAGTGACCCATCAGGTTTAGTGTCATCCAGAGTGATTGAAATTGGTGCTTCCTCATCTTCAATGATCATGCATCCACAATAGTCTTAACCAGGAGAAAATTAATTAAGGAACTGAAACCAGCATTAGAGATATACATATATACAGAGTGTATATAAACTATTTTATACTGAAGAAGGAAAATCTTAAACTACTAGTCTTTGCTCCAACTCTCGACCCTTTTATTTTAAAGAAACATATGACTATACAAGGACATCTATTCCTTATGTGGAAAATGGCCCACCTCTATCATTTTTCCATAAAGGGCTGTGACTAATGCATGGCAAAATGGTAAGATGGGGAAAATGGTAAAATAGCCCTGAATGTGGGAACACATGGAGAAAGAGATGGGATGTGCTGGAAGGAATCATTTCCATTAACACTAGAAGCTGTGAAAAGAATTCTGTTGAATATGAGCAGGAACCATATCTGGAAAGCCTCATTAATATTCACAATACCCTGATAAGTATTTATCACAAAGCCTTATAATCATTTTATGTTTGGAGACTGATGCTAATAAGCTGGTGAAATCCGGAATAGCTGGCTTCATAGCAGCACTGTTTCCACAAGACCCTTTGGTCTCATTCTGCTCATGAAGAGTAAGCAGCAAGATAAATGCCAGGAGCTTGACAGTGCTGGACCCATAATTGATATTCCCATTGCATGCCCATCTTTTTCTCCCATTGTCAACAATTACTCTTGAGGCCATTTTGTGAAATTTAGAGACAGATTTACAATTTCTCTGCAAATTTAAAAATATTTGTCTTTTTCTATTCAGCATATTATGTTCAATATCCCTAAAATATGGTTTCTTTACTTAATAGTTTAAACACAAATAAGAACAACCTACCCTTTTTCTTCCAGAAGGCTTCCTTGTAATACACCATGCACTTGATGACAGCCCCCATTGGAAGACGCTGAATTAACTGGTTTCTCTCAGGTGGAAGCTCTGGTTTGAAATGGATCTTGGTAGTCAAATTCGGTGGGATGGCACTAATTACATATTTACACTGAAATATAATATGTAAAATATCACCTGAAACATGAGCTGAAGCCTTTGCAAAGGGTACAAAGCATCATTTTAAAAATACCAAATCAAGCCACTGTGAAGCAACAAAATAGAACAAGGTAGGTGGGCTGGTTTTGTCAACTTGACACAAACTAGAATTAGCTTGGAAAAGGGAGTCACAACTGAGGAAACGCCTCCATCAGACTGGCTTTTGGGCTTGTCTGTGGGGCATTTTCTTGATTAATGATTAATATGGGACAGCCCAGCCCACTGTGGATAGTATCAGCCTTGGGCAGGTGGTCCTCAGTAAGTATAAGAAAGTAAACTGAACAAGTCATGGGAATAAGCCATTTAGCAGCACACTGCATGATTCGTGCCTCTGCTCCTGCTTGAATGTCTGCAGTGACTTCCCTCAATGATGAATTGGGATCAAGACCTGTAAGCCAAATAAACCCTTTCTTTCCCAAGATGCTTTTGGTTATGGTGTTTATCAGAGCAGGTAGACATATGCTAGAGTTAATTAATATGACTGATTAGATTAGATATGATTAGAAGCTGCGAAAGGCACAAAACCTATTTACTATAAACTCCTTTGACTACAATGGGTTACCTCATAGTGTTCATGATTCAGTGTCTCTACAATGATGTTGTCATCTGTTTGGTCAATATAAGTAACAGGAGAGCTCAGCTTCACTTTATCCCCAAGGAGGTCCATCATCTTTTCACTTACTTGGCCAGCTCCACCTACAAATTTCCGTTCCTATTGGAGAAGGTAAGCAGAAAAGGAAAGTTATAAAAGGAGAATGGTAGACCATTTGCCACTAATTGATGAATCTCCAAGAAGGTAAATGCCAGACCTCTATCCTTGGCATAGCCAATTGTGGGAAGAATCATTAGGATCAAGAGAATAAGCCAAGGCACCTCAATTATCATCCTCAACCTAGCTTCTAG
Organism: Onychomys torridus; assembly: GCF_903995425.1. NCBI lineage: Eukaryota > Metazoa > Chordata > Mammalia > Rodentia > Cricetidae > Onychomys > Onychomys torridus. The sequence continues at coordinate 9,375,805 of NC_050466.1, read as the reverse complement.
AAAGGAAAAGCCATCACTACTATATAAAATCAGAGATCAGAAAAAAATGTTCTTCTATGCCAATGCTGCTCTGATCAAATGCAAATAGCAAGCCTTTGCATAAGTATGGTGTATGTAAGGAGATCTGGAAAGGTAAGGTAACTATGCTTATCTTAGGGTATGTGTTTTCTAACTCCCCATGGAGTTACTTGCCTGAGCAGGTAAGGACATAGAAAGTATTATAAAATAGATGACATGAATCTAAAAGAACAAGCTCAGCATGCTATTAGGGTTAGCAATGCCCTATCAGAAATTGCCAAATCAGAGCCTAGGAACCTGAATTTAAGCTTTTGAATATCTTCTTCTAAAACTAACTGTAAGTTTCATAGTTAAGGCAGAAGATTGATAGCTAAGAAACTTGTTTATTCCTTTAAACATTGCTAAGTATTTCTCTTGAACAGCACTAAAGGATCAGAAATTCTTTGCCCTCTGTCACCTGCAAATCTCAGCATGAATATTGTTCAAGCCAAAAGGATAAGTTCTTAATACAGTATATTTGGTTACAACATAGGGAATATTTAGGCTTCTGTAGGAGATTTTTTGAGTGATTAGAAATGCATGTCAGTAAACTGAGGGACAGGTCACAGCTGGTAATTATACCTCACTTATGAGTAGTCATGCAGTAACTTTTGCAACTGGTGTTTAGTGAGGACATCAAAGTCTTTATAAAAATGATCAAAGAGTGGTTAAGATATAAATTTATCATTTATTCTTTCTGAAGAAATTGGAATTATTTAACACTGAATCTTGTCTGTTTCCAAATAGGTGCTTTGAAATCTAGTATAGTAGAAAAATCATGGACTAATTCTATCTGTTCATTATCTTCTCTTCTGTGTTTAGAATTTGTTGAATTATAAAAGGGTAAATATTAAGGTCTTTTTAACAATATTGTGATAGTTGCTTGAGATTCAAAACTAAACTCTACTTTCTAAAAGATCATATAGGGCTTGTCTAGAAGTATTCTGTCCCTTACAAATGAAGGATACAGATAACCCATGAGTCGAGACACCTCAGAAGGTAAAATATGAGTTGAAATGAGTAACATTGAGTTTCTGTCCATAAGTCCACATTTTAAAAATGCAAATGTCCTATATTAATTTGGAGACTTCTGAAGACCACCTGAGAAGAACAATAGTTTACTTTGGAGACAAAGTCTAAATTCAACAAATGCATTCAAAATTCTGAGTCTCAGGTAACAGCATAAACTAGAATTTATCTGCAACAAATTAATTAACCTCATCCTACTCGGGCACAACATTCCTAGACAAGTCATTCTCTTTGGATAAGGGATAGTTTTGCAATGAATGTCAGAATCTAAACAATTGGGATTTAGGATTTTGGCCTTGCTGTTAGTTTATTATGTATTTAGTCAATGAATTAAGTGGCTTCACTCATTAGTAATGGAAATGTATGGAAGCCAAAAAAATTGCAAGGGAACAGCTAAATTCTAAAATTCAAAATATAGACTTTACTATGAAAAGAGTGGACACAAAACACTTGTGTGAATTAACAGAGTAATTTCTGTTCTACAGTAGTTAACAAGAAAGAATGCCCAAGAGAAACAGGTGGGATAAAGAAGCCTATGTAAAGATCAGAGATAATTTTAAGTATACTAATTTTATAAGCATGACACATTTTTTGGAAATTAACTTCTTTTTAGTAGTTTAGCTGCTTCTACATTAATATCTTCATTTTCCAACATTTTAAAGGAACTTAATTATTAAGATATAATTCAAAATGAAACATTCAAAATGAAACACTCTTTAGCAATGAACTTTTCAGGAATAAAAAAAGGAAATGAGAATTTTTTCAGATATATTTTTAGATCATTTTATACTACTATATGTGATTATAAACAATGAAGGAATTATCAAGGCATTGTTCTGGGCAAATTAGTTTTAGAACAGACAAGGTATACCTGGCCTCCATTGGTGACTGAGAATATCCGAGTGGTGCCACCACACTGCTTCACATACCACAAGAACCACAGGGCAGATACCTCATGAGGCTCAGATGTCACATTGATGTTCACAAAAAGAGAAGCAAAATCTCGAGCAGTTCTGTTCCCAGAGTAAGGGTGGAAATCACATGTCAATGCATACAGGAGGAAGGAGAGAACCAAGACTTGAAAGTTATCCTCTAATCTCCACACATGTGACATATACATACTATGAAATGTATATACCAGTCACACACAAATCAATAATAACATAATTAAAAATACATACAGAACTCAGAGGATATATATATATATATATATATATATATATATATATATATATAAAATGTAATATAACACGAACAGAAAGTGTTTCTATTTTTTGGAAAACAAAACAAAACTAAACAAAACCAAAAAACTTCATGGTCTCAATGTTCATAGGAAAGCATTTGTTAATTTCTAAGAAAAAAGAAAAAGTTTTCTCCTGCTACTAAGAAATATGGTTAGCCCTAAATATGGTCTATCTAAAGATTCAATATCCTTGATCATTAGGCATACTTCTCACCTATTTTAAAGGTTTTCCTCACTTTTCCATCTCTTTTGCTTCCACTCTGGTCCATGCTACTGTATAATCTCTTACATGAACAGAGAAAGTGGTGAACTCCATGTTATCATCCTATATCACCTCTAATACCCTCTGCCATGCTAAACACAATGAGGACTTTAAAAACATTTTGGTGGCAAGCTGAGCATGGTAACAAGGTCTGTAATTTCAGCATGTAGTAGGCAGAGGAAAGAGGATAGCAAGTTAGAGGCCATGCTAGCATATATAATGCACCTTTATTTCACAAAAGCAAAACAAAACTAAACCAATCTAAAAAAAAGTTTAAGAACACAAAATTAAAAAATTCTTCAATGGTCTAAAATGGAGAAACATTGCATGCAGACAATATAATAGATACATTATAGGCTGTTCAACCTATTACTCCAATTACTCATTATACTACTTGCTCTATGTTCCAGGCATACTGACCATTCACTTGTTAAAATGTGTCAATTTCCTTCCCTTCTCAAGCCATTTCCAAAAGCCACTCCATATTTTCTCTCTAGAAAATACTATTGCCTTATATCACTCACAGGTCTGAACCTCTCCCCTTCCTCTTGGTTAATCCTGGAAGACATAATTCTTCAACATCATCTTCCTCATTCTCCTTTCTGTAAGAAATTCCTAACATCCCACTTATATCTACTTTTTACTCTCTCCTATCCTAACCTATCCTATGCCATTCCTGAAATGATGCTGCTCCAGAAAAAAGTCCAGCCATCCTGTTTCTCCATGCTTTTGTCATCATTCTTATAAGGTATAGTGTTTCTTGGGTCATTTCATAGGAAATACCATGTCCCCACTTAATATCTATTTTTATATCTCTCCATCTTTGGCTCTATGAATTATCCTGGAAATTAGCATCTAACCCTATCTGTCTTTTCTGACTCTCAAATGCTACTATGGCTTATTCCTGGAAGATATTACTATTCCCACATTAATCTAACATCAAGCTTACCTCTAGCCCTGGCCCATATCTAGAAGATAACATCTCACCCTTTTGGGCCACCTAGAACATGTTCTCCCACCACATTTATACGCCCATATTTTCCCTTCATCACTGTGGTGCATTCTGTTTGTTGTTTTGGCATATAAGTGTGTAGTGTGTGTGCATATATGTTTTCACTCATCTCTAAGCACAGGGCAGGTGGCAGAGGTTGAAGCCAAGTGTCTTCCTGAATCTCTCTTCAATTCATTTACTGAGACAGTATCTCTCAATTGAACCTGGAGCTTGCCAATTTGGCTAGTCTAGCTATCCAGCTTGCCCCAGGGATCCCTTGTCTCTGCCTCTAGAGCACAGAGATCGCAGGCAGGCTGCCATGCCTGCCCAGCTTCTATGTGGATCAAAACTCTGGTTCTTACATTTGCAGAGCAAGCACTGTATTCACTGAGCCATTATCCAGCTACCTACACTTCTGATTTCTTCCAACTCCCGTGGATCATTCCTGGAATACCATCCTACCACACTACTGCAGTGCTCCCTTCTCTTCCCTAATCCTGGTTCTTTACCAGAAATTTTCACATTTTTCCATGAGGATCATCTTTCTTTGTACTCTATGACCCTGGCTAGCATCTTGCTGACAAACTGTATCCCTCCTCACAACTTTCACCCTTCCTGTATTCCTTCCTACAATTCAGTTAATCACAGTAGAAAGATACCAATTATCCCAAAACCATTCACCCACCCTTTCACCCCTTGTATCAGTCACTCCTATAATATATCATTCCATTCCAGCATCTACCCTTACTGAATTTCTCATAATTCATTGGCTCAAGTCCTAGAAAATACCATTTACTAAAATTATGCTACTTTCTCTGTATTCCCATCATCCTTATCAGTAGTCTCTTCTAGAAAATATTCACCCGCCAAATGTTCATACATCCTGCCTCCCTATGTATCTACAGGTCATTCTTGGAAGAGATCATCCATCACAATCAGTCTCACTCTTAGTTTCAATAGTACATCCCTAGAATATACTATGTCATCCACAATCTGCTCTCCAATTGTCCTTTGCCCCTATGAATTATTCTCAGAATATATCCCATCATGATACACAATTTTTGCATCTATTCTCATTCCTGGAAGATGCCACCCAACCTTCTCCATGCTGTCCTAGTGGCTCATTCCTGGAAGATACCATTCCACCCAATAACATCCAACCTATCCTATCTTACTCAAGCCCTTAAGGGTGGCTGCTAGATGACATAAAAATTTTTCTTCCTTCAATCTCAAGTAGGTCATCCCTGATAAATACCAAACATCCCTTTCTCTACTTGCCCTGCCCTCGGGGTCCTGGTTTTTTTCTTAGAAAATAACATTTCTCTATACCATCTTTCTGCCAGTTCCCTCACTTCCCTATCTTGTTTCCCCAAATTTCCATGTTTCCTACTTTGTGCAAGCAGTAGTTTGCTCAAGGAAGATCACCTCTAGTAAGCATATCCATCATTATCTCTCTGTACAGACTATTCCTGAAAGCTTCATGCTAGGAAGTTACTATTATCATTGCCCAAAATATCCTCCATATCCCCTATGCCCCTGTGAGTCAATCCTGAAAGACAACACAATATCACACTAACCCTTTCCCTGGATAGAAGCTCTGATCCTGTCTCATTATTGGGAAATATCCACCCCCAAACAAGGTCTACCCTTCAATCTTCCAGACTCTTTTTAGTAAATGATTCCTGAAAATTATCCTTACCCCATCTCCATTTCATCTTTTTTAATAAGATATATTTATTATTTTTCTGACCAAAGTGCAATGATTTTTAAAATCTTTTTAAAACAAGTAACCATGAAAAAATGTATTCCAGAAAATAAAATACAAATGGGAATTTTAACCATTAGATTGTTTTTTATAATTTATAACTCTGCATTTAGTCTAAGAAACAAAACAAAAAAAAGCCTGAAGTGTTACTAAAACAAGAACTGAATCATATTAACATAAACTAGCACATGCGTGTTCCTACTACTAGGAACTGTGTTAACATCAGTTTAATGATGACTAGTCCTATGTCACAGAACATAGGAACACAAGTTATTAGACCCTTGCACCACAGTTGATGTCAGAAGAAAGATGACAATCCTATCAGGCTCTGAAGCCCCTGTCCCCTGACCCAAACCTTGAAAGCATCTTATACCTATCTGTTCTTATGAACCATTCCTGAAAGATGTGCTCCTGTATCATTCAATGTTCTGTGTATATACCCAGCTCTGGAGTCACTCCTGTAACATATATCCTTACCTACTCTTCCTTTTTTTCCCTAAGAACTCGGGAGTCATTCATGGAATAACACATCTTGTCACATTGCCCACTAATCCTGCCTTCCCTGTTCTTGTGGGTCATTCCTAGGAGATGCCATCTACTTCTAGTCTACATTTGTCCTTTCTGTTCCCAAATCTGAGCCTATGAGTCATTCCCAGAAGAAAATATATCACTCTTCTCCCTGCCTCCCTGTAAGCCTTCTTGGGCCATTCCTATAAGATACTATAACTTACACTATCTATCCTTCACCTTCTTTCTCTCTTTCTTTAGAAATGAAATAGGCAAATAAAACAACAGAATTTAGAAGAAAAAAGCACAGCACACACACGCAAGGCCACAAAAATACAAAATTGGACTATCATATCCAAGCAAAAAAACTAGTAAGACAGAAGAAAATGTCCAAACAAAGCAATATAAGACAAAAATTTAGAGAAAGACATTTTTGTGTGTGTGTGTGTGTGTGTGTGTGTGTGTGTGTGTGTGTGTGTGTGTGTGTGTTCGTCATCTACTGCTGGGCATGGGTCTACTCTTAAGTGTGGTTTATATAGCTGGGCATGGATCTACTCTTAAGTGTGGTTTATATAGCTGTGGGTTCATTCTTAATTGTTATACAGGAGCTTCATTTGCTACACCAAGGAATGATTTTTTTCTATCCTTAGAACAACTAAGATTCCCTTTGTTAGGTACTTTGTTAGCACTATGTAATTATGTGTTCAATGTTTATCTTGCCTGCTAGAAGAATATACCTACATGAGAAGCTAAATATTAACAAATTCACCATTATATTTCAGTCAGTGTCTGTAAGAGTGCCTTCACATAATAGGTCCAGGATAAATACATGCTAACAAGTATGTAAGTATTATATGTACCAATTCAAATACAGACAAAACAAATATAAGCATGTGCCACACAGCATTTTGATCTTTGAATGATGCATATATGATATTCCTTCCGTAAGATTATATAGCCTACTAGTCATCTTAGTTCACATACACTTTGGAATATTTATCCATGAAATTGACTAATACCATATTTCTTAGAAGATATCCCTATCATTATAAGTCATGACTGTAATAGTAAACTGTAAGTTACCAAGTTAATAATAAATCCTAATTAAAATAATTGAATGGTTTATATTTTCACTCACTTAGACTAGCTTCACATCTATATCTATATGGAAATTATTTTTTTTAAAATCAGTTTTACTTTCATCTTTGAATATAGGTAAGGGGCTCATTTGTTGGGTATCCTTGGAGACAAAAACAGAGGGTCAGATCCTCTGGCGCTGGAATTATAGGCAATTGTAAGCTACCCAACAAGAGTGCGATGATCTGAACTCAAGGTTTCTTGTTAAGTAACATCCAAGTACTCTCTACCACTGAGCCATCTTTCTAGCCTCTGGGATTGATTTTTTAAAAAATATGTTTTGCCAGAGGCAATAAGAATATGCAACAGATGACAACTGATATTCCTAAGGTCAACACACCAGATGAATAACTCTGATGAAGGAACCTTGTCAAGCAAGGCATACAGGGCCACAAACTATGAACACTGTCTGCTTCTATCTGTAATTTTCTCATGTGCTACTACAATTCTTCCTTAAACAGCTATGGGATTTTCCCACTGCCTGGATAGATACTGTTTTCTCCATGAATGTACTGTGCATATTTATCTGTGGATTGTCAGGAAGACGATTTCTTCTTAAGTTGTGTAATTTTGATGAATGAAAATAATACTAGGATATTTTTCATAGCTAGGCCTTTGTTAGACAGAAAGTGTGAGAAACTTAGAAATCTGTTTTAAAAAGCAACAGCATCTCTCCAGTTCTAGACAGCTACATACAATTAGCTGTTTTAAAACCTCAGAGAAAATTCAAAGTTGACTAGTTGCCCCTTAAATGAATCGCACAAAGACAGATTCCCAGATATCTGATTGTTGAACCAAAGTCAGGTATAAGGCAACTTTGGAGTCAGTTCCCCGTTTGTTAAACTGGCTGATAATGTTAACATTAAAGACATAACTCCCTACACAAATTCTAACTCTCTGCACAAACTCCTAATCTCAATTTTATGTTATAACTCAAGGTTCAGCCAACTAACAAAAAGTTTGTTGTTTATGTTTAGGTCCTGGGACGCTTTTAAGGTCACTGTCCCTCAAAAAAGTGTAGAGCGCTATGTGCCTCCTGCCCACGCTTTATAGCCTGCACATCAGGGAGCCTGGCTGAGAGCCAAGCATTGCCATGGTTTTTCGCTCCCAGCCACGCCCAGACAGCGCAAAAAAAAAAAAAAAAAAAAAAAAAAGAGCTTTCTGTTGGGACTATATAACTGTAAAAGCAAAGAAGAGATTTCAGGATGCAGTAATAAGAAAATTACCATCATCAGAACACGTGTGTGCTCCTTTCCTACCACTTAGATATAAAAAGTTCATTTCTCACTGACATTGTGGATTTTTTGCATACCCTGAGTGTGGTCTTGGAGCTGGTACTCTCAAAGACTGCAATAATGTTTACAAACACTGCTTTTGTAAGTAACCTCTATACAACATAAAAACAGTTACTCTTTTTTATTCAAGATATGACTCTTTTGTCCAAAGATATTCTACTCTATGTACCTACTTTCATAAGTTTCTGATTCATTTTCTACTCAAATCTGCTGACTAATAAGATTACTATATTTCTTAACTTATCCCTATAAGTTGCTAAGAACAGCACTACTATTTAAGACAAGATACCAAGGATCAGAGGGAAAGATTTTTAAAATAAGATTTTAAGCATTCAAATATACTTTGTCCAGCAGATTTTGTCAATGAGCTCTTTCATGGTCATCTTGTCCCATTCCTCAGCATGTTGTGCTTGCCATGGTGCATCAGTGGGGATCTGCAATAAAAGGTCAGACACTCATGAGTGAAGGAAACTGCCACCACTGCTCTACTACTTTCTTCAGAAAAGCCTTCATGTTAACCTCTGAAAACTTTTTTCTTGGTGTCTCCAATGGCTTGGAAGTGCATAGAGAGGTGAGATTAATCTGGAATTTATACCTTAATTCTATTGTCAAACAATAGTAACAATAGTGATTATAACTACAGCACATATAAATTTATTTGTAATTGGGATGATGGTCATTATTAATATCAATATTATTATTGGAAGATCACACCCATTTTTAGCCCCCAAATAAACTTTGATATAGAAAGTCCTTCTCTCCTTTACTATTTAGAGTGGCATTGTAGATACATAACTTTAAGTAGATATTTGGCAGAAATGTCATATATATGCTCACAGGCATAGAAGTGAAGCCACACAGGCAGTAGTATAAGCAAGAGTGGTTTTGAATTCTGGTTCCCTTGCTGCATGATTTTGAGTAAATTATATAAACACTGGGCATTCATTTTCTCCATCTGTCAAGTGGAAATCCAGCTTTTGCAGAGTTGCTGATTACACAAGAAAGGGCATGCATCAATGCAAATCAGCAATGCCCACTGTACCTTGCAAGGATATTAATCAGTTTCATTCTTCAGCAATGTTATATGCAAACCAAACACACATTTTACCTCTTTTCCCATTTCATCCATTGTCCTCCACAGGTTGTTATAATCCAAATATGCCAAGGGATTCCACACAGGTGGAAATGCACCACGAAATGGGTAAGTTTTCCCCTGGAAGATAAAATAAAGGGAATTAATTAGAAATGGATAATACTTAAATTACATGGCATTCTAAAGCCACAGAACCAGGTTGGCCTGTGATGCAGACCTGTAATCCCACAAGATCAGGAAGTTGCAGTAGAAGATTCCATGTTGCAAATTTGAGGTATTTAGTGAGTGTCTGTATTAAAAATAAGAAGGAAAAAGAGGGCTGGGGATTCAATGGTAATGTGTTTATTTAGCATATATAAGGCCTTGTGTTCCACCCTCAAGACTACAAAAAATAAGTAAATAAATTAAAGATAAAAACCAATTAATATAAATCATTTTCTTGCCGGGTGGTGGTGGCGCACACCTTTAATCCCAGCACTCGGGAGGCAGAGCCAGGCGGATCTCTGTGAGTTCGAGGCCAGCCCTGGGCTACCAAGTGAGTTCCAGGAAAGGCGCAAAGCAACACAGAGAAATCCTGTCTCACAAAACCAAAAAAAAAAAAAATCATTTTCTGTGCGTGTATGTGTGTATGTGTGTGTGTGTGAGAGAGAGAGAGAAAGAGACAGACAGACAGACAGAGACAAAGAGGAGAGACATAAAGTATGGACTTGCCTGAGTGGATACACATGAAGGTCAGGTCAACTTTGGGTCTCTTACGTGATTACTCTCTACTTTATTTTCTTAAGACAGGGTCTGTTATTGAACTTGGAGATCACTAGTTTGACCACACTGGTTGGTCACCAAGTCTCTAGGACCTGACTGCTTCTGCACCCCTAGTCTGGAATCATATGCTTGGGGTCTGGTTTCAGGTCCTCATGCTTGTGCAAAAAACAAACACTGAGCCATCTTCCAACCCCAACCTAAAACATTTTCAAAGCAACACCATCCTCTACTGCAAAGACATTCCTTTTGATGTAAATATATTTTACCTAAATAAGCCTAATTTTAATAAGATTGCTAAAATTGCTCCCAAGGTTGTGTTAGCTGTTTTACATTTACAGGAAATTATAGCTTTGACTCATTTTTACTTATTAGGACAAATAAATATATAAAGATAAAACTCATTTTAGTGTAAATAATGAAACTATAATATTCTCATCAAATCTCTCTGGAAATGTGAGTGATAACATGAATAAAGGAAGACAATCTTTAGATACATACAAGTCACATCTCAGTTCAGTTTTAAAGGTTTTAACAGGATAAATGAAGACTGGCTAGACTACTATGTCTGATATAAAGAATCTAACTATTAGCAGTGTGGAACAACAGGCATTTGCCAGTTTCATTTTTTCAATTCCATTTTTCTTTTCTAAATGTACCCTTGTTTCCTTTTGGGAAATTGACACTCCTCTTTGTAGTTTTTACTTAAGGAGCATGATGCCCACTGTCATTAAAACAGGAATATGCTAGATTCCTTCCAACTCCTGATCTAGCCCAGCTATGAGCTTGTGAGGTGACCTTGGCAAACCATGTTAAAAGATTTGACCCTATAGTTAGTTCATCATAACCCAAGTACAAAAGAAAGTGGACTCTCTTCTCTGAGACAGCATGCCAAACAGATGGTTCCTGTTGTAAAGACCATGATTCTTGTCCCTAACTTGTCAGAGTTCCCCTGCTTTCTATAGATTCTCAATTATGATGTTCCAGCCTCATAAATTCGCTTTGTTACCTCTAATAACTTTGTGTAGCTAGGTACTAAAATGTCTAATGTCAAGATAGTTTGATATTTAGAAACCATTTATTTCACTTTATTGTGTGACACATGTTATGCTAAGCAAAAATAAGGGTTTAAAAAAGAGAAAGAGTAGGTCATTTATAAGGTACTATCTGCAAATTTAATTCATTTAGTGGTTTCTCGGGTTCTTCATCTGCAGATCCAATCAACTGGAGACAGAAAGCATTAAAAAAACTATACTTAACATGCACAGACCTTTTCCTTGTTGTTATTCCCTCAAAAAAATTATAGCAATTATTTAGATAAAATTTACATATGTTAGATATTAGAAGCAATCAGAGATGATTTAAAGTACACAGGAGAATGTGGATAGGATATACACAAATAACATTCCACTTTATTTAAGCACTGAGGCATCCCCAGATCTTGGTTTTCACAGGAAGTGTTGAAACCAATCCTCTGCAAATACCAAGGGGCAATTATAGTTAAAAATAAAGGACTTCTCAAAATTCATAAAGCACAAGTCTTTTATGCTAGTAGAATTTCTCATGAAAATTTTATTTTTATATTAATAAATATCTGTAGAAAGTCAATTGCATGTACTGCATAGTATCAAAAGTTGTGCCAGACTTTCAAAAGGTTCAAGAAAAAAATCCTGACTATTAAGGCAAAGGCACAAGGCATGACTGTATGTGCATACTCTCTCCACCCCCACAACTGAAAAAGAAAACATGGCATCCATTAAATGACAAAGAAACAAATTTCCTTTCCACTAGCAAATTCAAATAACCTTGGTTGATTATGTGATCTGATTTCTTATCAGAAAATGCTATGTTGAAATGCTACAATATAACTTTTTGGGACTCCCAATCCTTTATCACTGTCATGAGCATCATCAAACATTTATTGAACTTTCTTCATGCCTGGCAGTGGCTGAAACTCTTCATATGCGTTATCTCATGTAACGCTCACATCAGCTCTGTAGGGGCAAGGACTACTAATATTTCCATTTTATAAATAAGTAAACTAAAGCCTAGTGACAGCAGCTAGGAAATAGTATGAAGGTAATTTCCTCCCCCAAAGTCTTTCTTCATAAAATGTGTTTTCTTCACTCCTATATGGTTGATGAAACGTGGAGATAGATTTATTTTAGATGCATTTTTAACTTCCCCAATAAAATAAAGAGAATCCCCACATGTGAAACATACAAATCTTCTCCATGTATCTTTTCTGTTTCTAAAGAGTAAAGTATAGAGGAAGAAATACCAAGGTTGTGATTGCCAAGGAAATGTGGCCATCTTTGGGAAAGGCTAACATATTTTCTGAAAGAAATAGAAACATTTTACACAAGACAACTATAACTCTGGAAAGGAGAAAGGCTGGACTGACTTGATAGGTTGGGAAGCCTTCAGAACAGCTGATTCTTATTACAATTCTTCCCTAACTTGAAATCTCGAAAAAAATTTATATTTGCTCTATAAAATGACTTTTTACTCAAACAACAGTCATATACAAAACTGATCTCTGCTTTGAAAAAAAATTTTTTTGAGATAGGGTCTCATTATGTAGTCTTGGCTGGCCTAGATTTCAACATGCAGACCACGGAAAAAAAAATACTTTAAAAAATATTCTCACCCGTCAGTGGTGGTGCACACCTGCAATCCCAGCACTCGGGAGGCAGAGCCAGGTGGATCTCTGTGAGTTCGAGGCCAGCCTGGGCTACAGAGCTAGTCCAGGACAGGCTCCAAAGCTACAGAGAAACCCTGTCTCGAAAAACCAAAAAAAAAATTCTCATTAATTATTCCATAAAATATTATAAGTGTCATATTACTAATGAAATTCTCCTCATAGTACAATATCAACTTGAGTGTGGTTACATAAAGTCTTAATGGTCCCTCAATCCAAGCATTCATAAACACACACAGACCCAGGAAAGGTCAAAGAACAGGGTGAGGGGAGAACATAGCCTAGTAATCTCCTTAATAATGGAAGCCACAGATAGTCTAAAAGACGTGAACTTTTATCCTGCTGACAAAGGCACCAAGTAGTTTCCTCTCTATCAGTTTCTGACTTTCTGTTCTCATTTTCCAGAAAACATAAAACTGCTACAAAAGCACACAGATGCTTCAAGGAACTGACGACTTTAAGGCAACAGATTCCTCTTTTCTCACAAACACCTAAAAGGGATGATTTATCAATGGCTACTTCTAGATTACACAACTGGAGACTACACTGATATGTGTGACACACTAGAAGAGGGCCTGGGAATGTCTCTTGACTAAGAGAAACATGCTGAGGCTTTCTCTGTGTCAATGAGACTCCATAGTTTCTCAGCGAAGTGTCAGCAGTTTCTCAATCCAAACAAATTCTCTTCAAGAAATGCCTTCATGGCCTGAGAGTGAGGCAGGGGCTCTAAAATACTACTTCTAAATGACTACCACTTTTTTAAAGTAAAAGGAAATAAAGAACCTAGAGAAGCAATTGTTCATGTTATGCTTATATTCTAAAACCATACTATCTTTCCAAAATAGCCTTTAATCACTGAAGGACTGGTATAGCAGAAATTATTTATGCTGAGTAGAACACAATGTTCCTGGAATCATGCTCCCAAATATTTAAGTCCACTTGAGAATCACATGTTCATTCTATCAATGTTCATAATAATAGGAGGTTATTAACAGGACATGACAGTTTACAAGTAGCACTTACTAACTGGCATGCAGAAAAGTCTCTCTTCCTTATACTTTCATATTTTAGTTAAGGAAAAGGAAATGAGGACAATCACAGTATTTTAAGTAACTGGGGAAGCTGCCAAATAGCTTTCTTTAATCATCCAAAAAATAAATAGCTTATTTATTGGCTTGGGAATATGCCTTTAAAACCCATATGAATTCTTTGGGACTTGCCTATGACTCTGTTTTATAACAATGCCTGTAAGAGAAATCTTTCCTACAGTTCATAACGCAGGAAATAAAGAATCATCTGAAAAGAAACCCATTAATTCAGATAGCATCATTATATTGTTTTAAAAGTTAACAAAATAATTTTCTTTCTGTTTCTGAATGCAAGTAGCCAAGTTCTCCTCAAACATAAATAACTTCCATTTTACCTAGAAAAAGCTTTCACATTTTACATGGAAATAACTCTCTTTAAATTGCCATTCTCTTTTCATTTTCCTTGTTGATTTTCTTTCTGTTTGGTATTGGGCATCACAACCAAAAACTCAACACATTTAGCTTACTCTATCCCTGAGCCACACCCTCACACCTGCATCTCTCTCTTATTAACCACTCTCAAATGATGCTTGTTTCTTCATATCTCTTTATTTCCTATAATGTGACTTGTATCCCTCTCACCGGAATCCATAGAGTCCCCTTCCCCTTCAGCTTATAGCCAGACCTGAAGCCATGAATTTTATCCACCCCATTAGCAAGTCGCTATATCCCATGCACTCCAGTGAATTGTATTGGTTTTTCCATATATCCATCTACTTTCCCAGGATTCTCTCCCCATTCTTTGATCCACAGAGTGTTCCAGGGTCCCATTCTCAACCTATTCCTTTTTCTCTATTTCCCTGGGCAACTAACTTATCTACCTTCAGTTTTTGTTCTTATATTTATTTACACAGTGCTATAGTTTGCATTTTTTATGTCTCTGTTCCCTCTGTTCAGGAGTATGATTGTGGTTTACATCTCACACAACTTCTGCATGTTTGCTCATAAACTGGTGTTTAACGTATCTGTACCCCATCTAAAGATTTACACAGTTGATACCTGAGTTGAGTATGAGTAGCCCAGACTCCAGAAAAAGAAAATCACACTAAGGTATAAATGATGCACTCACATCAAGACTGAAGAGACTTAATGTTTAAGTCGTCCTCCCAAGGGATTCTAGTTATATACAGAAATTTAAAACATCAAACTGAGAAACTTTGCTGAGCAGAGATCTATAAACTGAATATCATAAGCTGTTCTGGGTTTCAGTTCTGTATCATTATTATTATTATTATTATTATTATTATTATTATTATTATTGTGTGTGTGTGTGTGTGTGTGTGTGTGTGTGTGTGTGTGTGTGTGTATGAGCGTGCGCACGCAGGTTCACACATGCTACAGCATGAATATGGAGGTCAGAGGACAATCTTTTAGAAGTCAGTCCCAGCAATCCAAATTTAGACTAGTACTATGCAGCAAGTGCTCTTAACAACTAAGCCAACTCAGCCATCTCTCCAGTACCCACTGATGCCCTAAACTCTTTTTACTTGCAGTATTTCTGGATTTCCTCAGAATATTTCAGGGTGCTTATTAAAATGTGGAGTATAAGGATCCTATCATTAGGCCTACTATATCAGGTTGTAGAACCAGGGAATCTATATTTTTAATAAACAGTAGATCATCCTGATGCTCACCAATGTTCAGCCATTATTACATTTTAGGATTTATTAAAAAAATCATCTCATTCATTATGCCTCTTGTCATGGGTAATGGCATTCTTTGAATGATAAAAAGTCAAAATTATAAATAATTTTTATAACCTTGTTTTATCTTTATGTTCATTAAACATCAAAAATAATAAAGCTGGATATTATAGCATATATTTGTAATCCCAGCAGTTGGAAGGTTTGAGGAGTAGGAGGATCACAAATTTGAAACCAGCAAAAGCCTTCCTGTCAAAACAACCCCAAACACTAAGGGAAATGATCCTTTCTGTTAGAGTTGTTCATTCGCTATTCTTTCTACTTTTCTTTTTTAGGGGGTGGGAAGGCACAGTTTTTATAATATGACCCAAGCTACCTTCAAATTTGTAATCTTCCTACCTCAATTACCTATGTATGATGATTAGAGGCCCGCATCACTATGCCTGCCTTCCTAATTTGTTTTAGAGAATTACTCATTTTACTCTTCTTACATTCTTGATATACTTCAGATTCCATGTCTGATTTCTCTTGCTTTCATTGTTCCTAGACAACACTGTACCAGTAGCAAGATGAATCATAAGGTAACATAATTTGGGTAGCCTTGGATGATTTTTCTAAGTTACATGTCTTTAAAGATATTCAGTCATTTATAATATATATTGTTTTTACCATACTTGTAGAGAGGTATGTGTATGTGTGTATGTGTAGATACATTGTGCTTAAACCCTGTTAGTGCCTAACAGACATAATTAAGTTCATGTTTCTTAGTTCAGATTCCTGTCATCCCAACTACCACCCCATTAATCTCCATGTTAGCAAGAGATAGCAAGATCAAGCCTACAATGCCACTGAGCTGGATTCTCATTTGAGAACTTATCAGGCATGCTCCTAGACCTGCGTATAGTAAAATATCCATTGATAACACCGCATCTCAAAGCTCCCTAATTCTTGAGCCCATAACATGGGCAGAGAGAATTCCAACAGGGTTGCCAGGCAACAATTATATTCTAACAGTCTGTCACAATCTGATACACCTCCCCATGCTAAATCAACCACACCCACACATGAACTCAGTTGATATTCTCATTTACTTTATCCAAAAGACAAAAGTCTCCCTCTGACTTGTAACTACTTTTACTTCTCTTTTACAGCTACCTACTATGGCTGCAGTCTAGCACACATGTAAGTGAAGTTATACATATAAATAAACAATGGGACCTGGAAAGATGTGGTCTCAAGAATCCCACCTAGATACCTAGGTCATGAACTACTTGTGCATTCTCTGATGAATGACAAGAACATGGCCCCTGGCCTTTGCCAGGCTCACTGCTATATTATATTGATTTATATATGTGGCTAACTTTCCAGATTATTCTCAATGCACACAAAAAGACAAACTATGCTTCAAATGTGTTTGTACCTGCTCTATTTATACTGCCTTGTGACTAGCAGAGTTCCAATAAATGTTTGTTTTAAAAAAAAGATACAAAGTGGGAAATAAAATGTCTGCTTTTTATAGCCTAGCTTGTATCACATCTAGTTTTCCCAGAAAATGTCTGATCATTTTCAACACAAATGAGTCCCTCTTTTTGCCTCCTTTCCCTCCCCTACCACCCCCCTCAAATTTCTAGTGAAATATCAACTCAGCACTGACTTTTTGTTGTTTGTTTTTGGATTTTTGAGACAGTTTCTGTGTAGCCCTGGATGACCTCAAACTCAGAGACCCACCTGCCTCTGCCTCTTGAGTTCTGGGAATAACCACGTGTGCCACCACTGCCCAGCTCAGCACTGACTTTTAGTATCAGTTCTACAAACAAACTTTTTCCAAAATTACTTTCAAATTGACTAGAACTTACTATGTGAAAGATGATGAAATGAACAGAGAAAGATAGAAGACTCAGTCTCTTTGGGAATGTAAATCTCTAAAATCATTTCACCTGTTAGCATTCCTCACACTAATCTTACCAGATGCTATATGAAAATAGGCTCTAGGGTCATAAATCTGGAAGATCTTAGCTTATGGTGAAGTAATCTTTTTTTACTGTCTGACTCTGTAGGACTTCTAATTTGCTAATGGGCATCTTGACTCTCTAATATAAGTTTAGAATATGGAGTATTTCCAAAATGGATCTGACCACCAAACTCCTTTAGTGCATGATTTTAGATTGATATTCTTTAGAAAGTAAACACTCAGAAAATATTTCCCTAGGTATTATTTTTTCACATTCTGGATTGCACTGGCAGGAGACTAAGACAACATGAGAAAACTTTCTACCTGTAACCCATGAGAAGACAGTCTCATATGTAACCCTCTGGACAAGAGTGTACATCATTCCATTACACTAAGTAGAACAGGTGAAATAAACTGAAACAGTTTGCATATCCAGCTAAAATAAATGGGCATCAGGGGCTCTGTGCTGAATCTGTCATGGGCACGTCCCCCTTTGTTACAAGACAGCAAAGTGAGAAAATATGGCATAGAAGATCAAAAAGACCAAGGGCAGAGCAGAGTTTGCTAGCTAGACTGTTAGTTGAGTATGCTCATATTGCATATTCCAGTGATGGGGCAAATGCAGGTCTGCCCCTGTACTGGAAGAAGCTATTTCACTGCATTGCTCTAGGATCATGATGATGGAGATAATGATGGTGTGAAGTATGAATAAGAGTGTTCCTGCAGCCATCAGACTAAAACAATCTTCCTACTATTTGAACATCAGAAAAGTATTTCTTAAAATTGCCACAGGTTCTGAAGACTATCCCATTAGTAAATGCCCAAATAAGTAATTAGCAACTGTTCCCATTTTTGTGCTCCAGGATCTACTTTTATCACACTAGCCAGCAAATGTTGCCAAATTGATTCCCTCCTATTGTCTCTTAAGTTTGATATATTTTTAGACATTTACTTCCTGGATATAGCTATGGAAAACAGGCCGCAGAGTACTTTGACAAACACATAAAATTAAATCTCAGCTTGCAATTCACATGTGTATCATGTGAGTCTGACAAATTACAGTAAAGTTATGGGAATGAAATGAAATGGAAGAGTTTAGTAATCATTCCCTTTGAAAGTGTTAACATGAGAACAATCTTCCAGAATGAAAAACACTTATTTTCATAATCTTCAGGACAAAGCTGTATACTATACTGAGTGGTAGTTAATACTTGAGAATATTCATATGGTTCCATTGAGAATTTTCTTCTGATTTCATGAACCCCAAGTGCAAAGCAAAAAATAAAAGGAAGTTCTATAGAAATAGTACTGGACTCCTCAATTCCTAGTTATTGACATTATTATCATTATTTGCATCTTTTAAACTTCAAATTCTATTTGTGAAGTATAGTTATGATACATTATGAGGCTCTCACAATGTCTTTCTGTTATTTCTATAAGACCTTGAACTAAAGTCATTCTTAAAACTTTTTTCTCATCTTAGTAGAAATAGTCACTAAAATGCTGAGATCCACTAAGTTTTCAAAAGGTATTCTTTTTGAAATTTGAACTAGAGGTGAAAACGTTTTGAGTTTATATCTGAGACAGAGAATTACATTGCAGCACCAATCTTGTGGGTGGCAGAATACTGGGTAATGACAGAAACACTTTCTGGTTAGACCAACATGGGACAACTGAATTTCACTTCTTCAGGAGGTGCCCAGAATGGAATGAGAATGGGATTCATAAGACATGGGAATGTTTTTCAGGTTTCAATTGTTATAATGCAACTCTGCAAAAGTTTGAAAATATAGAATCAAATATTGAATCTTTCAATTGCAGTTTGTATATGTTTTGTAAGGTGGAGGTAGAAATTACAGAGATGGAAACAGAAAGGAAGCAGAAAGCAAAGAAAAGGAAAGATTTTCTTTCTTCTTTTTTGCTTTTCTTCTTTAAAAAATATTTAATGAGTTCTCTGAGCATGTTTTGATCATATTGGCCAACTCTTCTCATATCCATCTCCTTTCACTACCTGTACAATTTTTGTCCATTAAAAAAGACTAATTTGTGCTGCTCAAATAATTCTTGGATGTGTAACCTTCCACTGGAGCATGGTTGACTTATGGGGGGGGGTACACAGAAATTGGACATGAAGTCACATGCCTAGTTGAGAAACTATTAGCACTCGATAGCTGTTAAGGGAGGGAGAGTCAGTTTTCTCTAAGAAACAGGGTATCTTAATCTCAGATGGTATCATAGAGACTGATGTAATTTCTCTGGAGAAAGCTGCTTATTTAATGTTTCATTCCATTCAGAAAGTTATTCTGACTATTAAACCAAATCCCAAAGCTACAACTGAGAAGGTGATTGTAGATCTACAACCTGAATGTAAGAGAAATCATTCATATCCAACTGTGGGAGCCCACAACTGACTCAGTTTCCCAGTTTGAATCTGAAGTCTATTCTGAGTCAATAGAGTTCAGACTTGTTTGCTCCAAGGCTGTGAGAAAGTCCTGATTAGCCCACAGAGTCTCCTTGAAGGGCTGTGAGAAAGTTCTGATTAGCCCCACAAAAAGGAATACACTATCTAGCTAGATGCAGGCTGCTGATACCAGCCAGATTGAGATAGAAAAAGAAACCACCTGCTCCTTGACACAAGGCAGGATAGATAGTGGTTGAATGCCTGTGCTGTGCATTGTTCTGCATCTGTCCTTCAAAACTGTATATAAGCTGGCTGTGAAATAAACTCAGGGCTGTCTGGCAGTGACCAGCAGACCTCTCGACTCTGTTCTGTCTTCTTCATTGTCTCTTCAATCTGCATGCCTCTACCCAGCTACCCAGCTGACTGTCAGCAGGCTCCGACATCTAACCACTCCAAGGCAGCAGGACAATTCTCGTACTTTTCAATGAATGGGTGGAGATAATTCCTATAGTGAATTATCACTGATTAAAAATGACAGAAAAGCCAATAATTGTGGTGAATCTCTGTAATCTCAATACTTTGGAAATTGAGGCAATATAGTGAGAACTTGTCTAAAAACAAACAAACAAACTAGAGTGGAAGGGATAAAAGGAGGAAAAGGAAAAAGAAGAGAAGGAGGATGCAAATATTAAAAGGGCTCTGTGTGGCAAGAAATGTAGGTCAGTGATAGTACCAGGCCCTGTGTTTCATTGCCAGTACCATGAGAAAGGGGGGTTCTATGCATAGTTAGTGGAGACTGTTGTACAACAGTGTGAATGCACTTAATGGCACTGAATTATATAACTAAAATGGTGAGTAATTATAGAAAAAAATCTACTAACCTCTTTTGCTATGTTATGAGTTGCCACTTTGACTGAATAGAATGTTTCTATTGTAGAAACCACATCTGTGTGGTATCCAGAATATACAGAACATAGAAAGGAGCTTCTGAGAGGAAAAGGATAGTGGCCTTTTCTTTCAGTGCTGTGAGAAAACCCAGTGTCACATATGCTAGGCCAAAGATTTACCCTAGAGGTACTCTCACACTCAGCCCTTGTGGAAAGCTTTAAACTTATAATTCTGTCATTTAGATCTCTGGTGATCCACAAGCAGCAAATTAAGTCCTTTGAAAATCTGTTTGTCTCTTTCTCTCTCTCTCTTTCTTTCTCTCTCTCTCTCTCTCTCTCTCTGTGTGTGTGTGTGTGTGTGTGTGTGTTTGTGTGTGCATGTGTGTGTGTATGTGTGTGTTTGTGTTTAAGTTACTCAGAAATATTTATAAGCTACCTGCATGCATATTTATACTATATATTTGATATATCAAACTGAAGATATTTAAATATTTTAGCCTCTGTTGCAAAAAATACCTACCTGCTGGGTGTGGTAGTGCATGCCTTTAATCTAGCACTTAGGAGGCAGAGGCAAACAGATCTCTGAGTTCAAGGCTAGCCTGGTCTAGAGTGAGTTCCAAGGCAGCGAAGCCTATACATAGAAACCCTGTCTCGAAAAAAACCAAACCAACCAAACAAACAAAAACCCTACTTATGAGTGGGGGATTCAAATGAGTTAAAACATTTATAAGCACACTGTGTATGGAAGGCAATAATAGTGCCATAGACTCAGAAAGGATGCACTTAACTAATTAAAAGGGATAGCAACATCCATTTAGGTTTTTTTTTTTTTTTGGTTTCTGAAAGTGGTTGAAAATGAAAATACAACTTCTTGAGATAAAAGAAAACTATAAATTAGTATAGAAAAGATGCTAAAATAATCTTAAAATTAAATACCCCTTATTCAAAAGAAACACCTATAAACCAAAAGTGAAAAATAAGGTCATATTAGTAAGCATTGAGTCAAAGTAACCCAAAAACAGGCCTTTTGTCTTCTCCAGGACACTTTGGCTGAAACCAAGCCCATCTCTTGGCAATAATAACATGTACTTAGTATTCTAGGACACACACATTCTGAAACATTTTTGAGTTTAGAAACCTGTAGTAAATAGCCATAGGCAGAATAGAAAATCGAGCATTAGGAAAAAAATGCTTACCATGCTGTTACTAAGCTTCTAAAGTTTTAAATAAAGCTTTATCACACTACTCTATAAAAATAAATGTTTAGTGCATATTTATGACTCCAGTTTTATTTAGAGAGGATGTGAAATGTAGGGAGAAAGTGAGAATATGCAAATATCTCAATTTCTATTTCAAAGCAGGTCTTGAAAATGCCTGTTCTGGCTCTGGCTGGGGTTTCCCTCTCCACATCCTTCACCACACACTGCAAAAATTAACAAAAGGTTTCTATAACTCAATAGAATTCATTCATAAAACAAATATAATAATGATGGATCATCTTATTTATGAATGTGAGAAATTAATCACTCAAATAAGCACTCAGGATCTCATGCTTCCCTTATCATCTAAAGAGGAAAAAAAAGTAGAGAGTGTCTTAAACATATTTAGCTATTTAGCTGATACATTTAAAGTCTATCCTTTGGGTTAAGATGGCAAGATTAATTTATATTAATTTCACAGATCATATATGCTTACTCCAATAATGACATACCAAATTTACAACATTTAACCAGGAATTGTGACTCATGCTTGTAATCCTAGCAATCAGAAGACCTAGACAAAAGAATCACTGTGAATTTGGGGCCAGAATAGACCATGCAGCAAGACCATGTCTCAGAAAGAATGAAAATAAGGAGAATGTGAATAAGAAGCAGAAGCAGAGAAGAGGAAGAAGAGGAGAATGAGGAAGAAGAAGACATCAAACTTTGTGTACTGGCTAGTTTTATGCCAATTTGATACAAGCTAGAGTCATCAGAGGAAGGAGCCTCATTTGAGAAAATGGAAACTCTCTCCATAAGGATGGGCTGTAGGCAAGCCTGTACAGCATTTTCTTAATTAGTGATTGATATGGGATGGCTCATTGAGGGTGGTCCTACCCCTGGACTGGTGGTCCTGGGTTCTAAAAGAAAGCAGGCAGAGCAAGCCATGGGAAGCAAGCCAATAAACAGCACCCCTCCATGGTCTCTACATCACACATCAGCTCCTACCTCCAGGTTCCTGTCCTCACTACTTTTGATGATGAACTGTAATATGGGACTGTGAGCAAAATAAACCCTTTCCTCCTCAAGCTGCTTTGGTCATGATGTTTCATCACAGCAATAGTAAATCTAACTAAGACATTTCATAACACCCATATGTTCACTGTAATCATTTTTGTTATCATGCAATGCACTTTATTAGACAAATGAATCCAGGGCTTTTACAAGACAATGCAAAGAGTTATAAAGGCAATTTGTGCTATTCACTGTGGTGGTTTGAATGCAAATGGGCTCCATAGATTCATAGGGAGGGGCATTATTGGAGGTGTGGCCTTGTTAGAGTAGATGTGGCCTTATTGGAGGAAGTACGTCACTGGCAGCGGGGAGGGGGGTTGGAGAATGGGGTGGAGGGGATGGGGGGGTGTTTGAGGTTTCAGAAGCTAAAGCCAGGCCTAGTGGCTCACTATCTCTTCCTGCTGCCTGTGGATCCAGATATAGAACTCTCAGCTACCTTTCCAGCACCATGTCTGCCTGTATGCCACCATGCTTTCTGCCATGATGATAATGGATTAAATCTCTGAAACTGTAAGCCAGCTCCAATTAAATGTTTTCCTTTATAAGAGCTGCTATGGTCATGGTGTCTCTTCACAGCAATAGAAACCCTAACTAAGACATTAACATGATACACTATCATGTTGGACAAACCCTTATTTTCCCTTAGAAGTAGAAAGAACAGTGAGAGCTGAGAGATTCTTCAATAAGTAGTTATTTTTCAATATAACATAAATTGACAATCTTATCTAGAATATTGAATACAATATCTTCCTACTTTTCCTTACCGTAAGAGTCTCCATTTATAGTTTCCTCATCATACTGAGAACATCCACTACACTTAGTATTGTAACAGGTAGTTAGCTACATTGCTATTTTAGGCTTCTGGACCAAATGACTGAGCAAAAGTCCACCAGCCCCATACATGGACACATAGGAGCAAACATGAGATAATGCTTAGAAAAGAAGCATCAAAAGAACTAGAACAAGTACAAACTGTAAAGCAGCTTCCTGGAGTCCACACACCCCCCCCCCCCCCCCCCCAACAACACAGAAGAGAAGAAAGACCTTGATCTGCATTCCTTTTCAGTGGCCCTTATTTATTTGGCAGGTTACTTGGCCTCTGAAGTTCAGGCCCTTTCCATTATATGAGCCGATAGTCCCTATATAAGAGCTTCAGGGGAGTAAGAGTTAAGTGAAATGACAGAAATAAAAACTTTGATACTAGGCCTGGAACACAGTGGAGGCTCCATAGAAGAAACCCACCCTTATCATTACTACAGGAGTAGTGCTGATCTTGAAGAATCAAGTAACATGGCAGAGGTTGATTGACTGTTTTATTTTTTGAGGGGGTTTTTGTTAATGCATAGTCTCATGTAATTGAAGCTTGTCTTGAACTCCTGATCCTCCTGCTTCCACCTTCTAAGTACTGGAATTACAGGCATGTACCACCAAGCATGGCTTTATGGGGAAGATTCGAATATGCCACTTGTCCAAAATGCAGACGATGCATGAGTTTATCAACAAATCTGCTAATAGAGCTATTGTGTTGATGTGCATGGCCATGAGACAGCAACGAGTCAGAGATTAATAACAACTTTGTTGTTGTTTGAGACAAGGGCTTGTTATATAGCCTAGACTGGCCTCGAACTTACCATCCTCCTGCCTTAGTCTCACAAGTGTGCCTACATATGAAGCTAATAACTACATATTGAAAGCAACCTCAGAGTATCAATTCCAAGGCCACAAGATGCCTTTTTCCAGTAGCTTATATGTAACAGCTCAGTGACATTTATGTTTTGGTAAAAGAAAAATATAGTAGGGGTTGAGTATGTCCCATCTTCAGGAAAATGAAGTTGTGCCTTTTCTTGGAAACAAATATCAAAGATCTTATTTACCTAATGTTAGAGAAGGACTCAACAACAATAAAGGCAACCCTAGTGCCACTCTTTTTAAAAAAATAATTCTCCTTCTTTAACTTAGACACATGATATATCATGAGCATTTCCTTAAGACTTATCATGAGCTCATCTTCTGTTAAAGCTTGAAGTGGGGTTCTTTCAAATCATAATATTATTACACCAGCATTTCTAAAAGTTAAGATTTCCTGTGAAATTGAGAAAATTCCATGGGTATTGAAAAGTTCAATACTTAACTGAATATACTAAATTCAAAAGGTCCTGTCAGGAAGGTTGGGTAGCATACCAGAATCTTATAGCTTGCAGGCAACATCCAGATTCTTAAACACCAGTTTTTCATTTTAATCTTACTTTGTCTCAATTAATAATAATGGGGTAAAGAGTTGATAAGATCGCTTAGTGGGTAGAGGGGCTTGCCATCAAGTCTGATGACCTGAGTTCCATCCACGAGACATACATGGTAGAAGAAAATTGACTCCCACAAGTTGTCTTCTGACCTCCATACCTGTACCTTAGTATGTGCACAGATACATGAACACACACACACACACACACACACACACACACACACACACACACTAAATGTGATTTTTAAAAGAATAATGGTGGTGTCCAGAGAGATGGCTTAGTCAGTACAGAGCTTATTGTGCAAGGAAGAACTTGAGCTTGGATTCCTAAGCTTGAGTGCAGCATGGTGCATCTGTAATCCCAGCACTAGGAGGGCACAGATAGGCAGATAGATACCTGGGTCTTGCTGGCCAGTCAGTCTAACTGAATCAGTAAGTTCTAGATTCCTATGAAAGACCTTGTCTCAAAAATAAGGTAGGAAACAGTTGATGAATGGCCTCCACATATATTCACACATATGTTCACAGACACAGGCACACACAGGCGCGCACACACACACACACACACACACACACACAGAGAGAGAGAGAGAGAGAGAGAGAGACAGAGAGAGACAGAGAGAGAGACAGAGACAGAGAGAGAGAAAGAGAGAGACAGAGAGAGAGAGAGAGACAGACAGACAGACAGAAACAGAGAGAGAATGAACATATGGCATTGAATTACTCACCATGTGCCCCTGTCAAATTCTTACATTGCTCTCATGTTTTAGAGTGGACATAACTGGGAGACCAGAAAATACTTAGTTGAGGACATAACTATTTTCATTGTTTGAAATGTACAAAAAGAAACATGAAACTGGCAGAGTAAGGAAGTGAAAAAAATCATTGTCTTTCACTAACTGCATCTGCTTATTTATCAGCCAATCTTCACTTAAACTGATGGTGAGATATTTTACAAACAGAAGAGGCCCAGTGCTTTTCTCTTCACTCCCTCAGTTTCATTTCCTGGAATTTATAGCGAAGTGAATAAGATGCTTTCAAGGATTAGCAGACTGTTACTGGTTTCATAGCTTTGTCAAGTCACTCTACCTCACTGAACCTTAGACTTCTCATCTGTAGAATGGGGAAAATCATGTCAGCCTAGGAGACAGATATAAGAATATAGTGAGTTCATACATAAAAAGGACTTGGTTCTTTATTCCTAGCCTCTAGGAACAATAAAGATCTTTCAGTACCTGACTCACTGAAGGAAGAAATAATATGAATGAGTCTGCTCAACTGGCTTCCAGGTTAATTATCATACCACCCGGCTGAAGTGCAGAGTAGATTGCCATGACTATTTAAATAGTTGAGCACAAAGGATTTGGTTTCCTTCTTCATATTAAATATGAAAATGTGAAAGGTTTCTGTAAATGGGGACTGCTATTATTTTTACTGTTATTATTACCCATTAGGCTAGGAAAATGCCATGCTTTGCAGAAATAAGAAAAGAGGAAAATTTTTTACTATGGCTTAATGAAGCCAACATTTCAAAATATTTTGTATATTTTTATGGTGTTTAAGATTGAATCTAAGGCTTCATCCATACTATGCAAATGCTCTGCCCCTGAGATATACCTTCAGTTGTCACCACTTTGTAAAACCTCTTAATACTTTTTGATCTCTTACCCTCTGAGCTCTCAATATTTCTAATGGCTACTTGTTTGTCTTCTCACCTGTTACTGTCACACACTCCTAGGTATCCCAAACTACATGTTTATCAAATTTGCTAAGAGCCTGACCTCCTGGTTGTATATTACTGTTCATAGATCACAAGTGTCCTTAATTTCTAGAAAATTCCTGATCCTTCTAGCTTCCAGACCCAACATGATGGTATACAGTCAGGGAAAGATGTGTCTTTTTCAAATAGGTATGGTGACTGGTATGGAAATCCTGTCATTTGGTATGAATTAATGACCCCTTCCCTCATAGTTTTAGGAAGTGGCCTAGAATAACAGACTGTAAAATTAACTTCTCAAGCATTTCTCTAGGTTCCAGTCACTACATGTTTGGCTTCAGTGAGAAACAATAACAGTGGAAAACGCTATTGTTTCTTAGGTGGATCCGAGGAGCTGAGTTTAAACAATTTCTTCCTTAAACACTAGGAAATGCACAAACAAGCTATACTCCCCAAGAGGATAATCCATGTACAAAGCAAATGAACCAAGTATTCAAAGACATGCTGGTTGAAAATTCAGAAGAACCAATTCAAAAGCTAAAATGGTCTCAAAATGTTGTGCTCTTTGGGGCCTTTAGAACTGGATCCTTGGTGAATCAGGAGTTGCTTGAAATGCACAGGTGTGTCTGTGTGTCTGAGTATGTGTGTGTGTCTGTCCCTCTGTCCAAGCAACTCTATCCCCTATGGCATGCAAATACATTAGGAAGGGGAGTAGGGAACAGGCTGGGAGGGTTATGGTATGCATCATAGTTACTTTTCTATTGCTATGACAAAGCACCACGACTAAGACAGCTTATAAAAGAAAACACTTAGTTGGTCTTAATATTTCAGAGAGTTAGAATCTATATGGTGGATCAATGCCTGTTGGCAAGAACAACTGAGAGCTTACATCTTGACTGAAAGTATGAGGCAGAGAGAGAACACACTAGGAATCACATAAATATTTAGAAACCTCAAGGTCCATTCTAAGTAGCACACCTTCTTTAACAAGACCATACTTCGTATTCCTTCTCAAGCAATTTCACCAACTGCGGACCAAGTATTCAAACATATGAGCCTGTAGGGACCATACTTACACTGTAAGTAGGGCTTAATAGGCCATCCTGGTAGGATCATGGCACATACAGTGCTTAAGAGCCCCAGCTCAAGAGGCTTTAAAGGAGAACAACATGAACCAGGCTAGAAATCATTCTTGTGATATTTTGGTAAAGAATATAACAGCTTCCTGCCCTTGTCCTAAGAATTTGCTTGAGCCTAAATTAAAATGCAATGGACTAATTTCTTTGGCAAAAAAGATTTCAATACAGCATACTGACTCTGCTGCTTTGTTATTAATAATCACTCTTAGGCAAGTCTACCATGAAAGAAAGCAAGTGGGGGAAAAAAAACAGTTTGAAGAGAAAAAGAACACCAGGAAATTTAATGTTGGAGCCAAGACATTTGCTGAAAGAGATGAGATCAAGGCAAGGCCTGATCTGCATTGGGATAAATGGAGGTATGTCCTCAGAACAAGACCCCATCAACCTAAGCTTCCAACTTGTGAAAACAAAAGGCCTAAGGAATTTTTGCTCCTAAAAATCAACACTAAATCAAAGCTTCTACAAATGTGATTCAAAGATTTGACTACCCTAAGTTGGTAGTCAAACTTGGCAGTGTTGTCCACATGGTTCTGGCTTTAGAATCATGAAAGATACATGTCTAAAAGGTTGAGGAATCTTCCTCCATGGTTAAGCAGAGCTGCTGAGGGCAAGAGTGGGACAGGAGAGTTACTGCAAGGAGGACCTGAGAAGCTTTGTAAAGCTGTGAAAATGAAACTTTGATTGTGTTGGGAACTCCAAGATATTAGAAGTACCAGTGCCATGAGATATCTACAAAAGAGAGTTGTATGCATGGAGTGGAACCACCTAGAGAGAGATGTATCTTTGCAGGCAGTAAGGCTGGAAAGACAGAGCTATCTAAGCTCTTTGACATCAGACATGGACCTACACGATTTACAGTTTTCCCTGCTAGGTTTCAATCTTCCTTTGGTCTAGTATTTCTTTGTTATGCCCAGATTCATCCTTTTTAAATGGTAAAATACATTCTGTGGCATTGTATTTTGGAAGTATGCAATTTGCTTTTTGATTTTACAGGTGGTGACAATTAAAAGATTGCCTTGAGTCTCAGAATTTATTTTGGAGATGGCCCCATAGGCTCATATGTTTGAATAGTAGTTCTTCAGTTGGTAGAACTGTTTTGGAAGGATTAGGAAGTATGCCCTTGTTGAAGGACATGTGTCACTGGCAATTGATTTTGAGATTTCAAGACTTGTGCCATTCTCAGTGTACTCGGTCCCCTTCCTTCTCTCTGTCTCCTGCTTGCAGATCCAGCTGTGAGCTTTCAGCTGTTCCTGCCACCATTTCTTTGTTCCACTATCAAAGATTCTAACTCTCTGAAACTATTAGCCCAATTAAATGCTTTCTTTCATAACTGACCTTGGTCATGGTGTTTTGTCACAGCAACATAAAAATAACTAAGATAGGATCCAAGACCTGAGACTTTGAAAACTGTTACAAGAAAAAGTAGAGAAACACTTCAAGGTTTAGGCATATGTAGGGACTTTCTAAATAGGATTCCAGTTATTCAGGAAATAATGCCAACACTGACAAATGAAACCCCATGAAATTAAAAAGCTTCAGCTGGGTCTGCACAGATCCAGGCCAGATGGTGCAGTGCTGAGAGGAGGAAGTGGACACGAGTCCCCATCCCTAGCTAAGAAGCTATTGCTAATTGGCAAACTCTTGCAAAGGAAAAATTAGTTTGTTCCATTGGAATCTCACTGGGTCTATAAACCATACTTAAGGGAAGGCCCCCATGTCCAGCAGTGGTATTTGTAGATTTTTTTTTTTTGTCTCATGTTGCTTTGTTAGGGCATTTATCTTACTGGTCTTTTGCTTTACAGCTTCTGATTTTTATGTTTTGTGTGTATATTTCTTATGCTTTTTCTTTTCTTTTTTAAATTCTTGTTTGTTTATTTTATTTATTTGTTTGTTTTCTAACGAAAGAAATAAAGTGTGGAGTTGGATGGATGGGGAGGTGAGGAGATCTAGGAAGAAATGAGGGAAGAGAAACCATAATCAGAATATACTGAACATGAAAAAAAATATCATCAGTGAAAAGTAAAGCTTCTGCCTATCAGACGGAGAATTAATATGTGGAATTTATAAAAAAAATACAAAAATCTAAACAATAACAAATGAAAGAATTCAACTAATAAACTAATGACATGAACAGATAAGTTTTTAAAAGATGAAATACAATAACCATTAGAGATAAAAATTACATTGAGATTCTATCTCACTATAGCGAGAATGTCCATCACTAAAAAACAAGTAACAACAAATCATGAGAAGGATACGGGCAAAAAATAAACACTTATACACCACTCTAGTAAGAATGTAAACTACTGTAGTTACTATGGAAATCAGCATGGAGGTCTCTCAAAAAAACAATATTAGATCAACCACATGGCCTACATCTACCATCCCTGGGTATTTACCCAAAGGACTCCTTATCAAAATATCACAGAGATACTTACACATAAATATTTATTGCAGCATTATTCATAATAGCTAAATTATGGAACCAACCTAGGTGTCATAGGAATTAAGAAAATATGGTATATATAAATAATGAGATTTTTCAGCTATACAGAATAATGAAATTATGCCAGAAATTTTGTGCAACTGAAGACAATTATATCAAGCAATTAAGACAATCTCAGAAAGAGAAATATTGTTTGATCTTATTTGTAGTTCCTAGATTTTATACAGATACATAAAATTATGAAAGTAGAATCAAAACTATCTAGGGGAACAAAGGAGACTAATGGGAAGGGTAAGAAAGAAAGGTAGAAGAGTATGAGAAGGAACATGTTCAACATACAACATACACTTAAATGACAATACATTTATGTAATATGCATCACACCATGTAAATTAAAAATACACAATAAAAGAATTTAAAAATAAACTTTAAAAAGGAAGAAAAAATCATCATAAATAAACCAAACCTTTCTCAAATAAAATGTTCATGAATTGGTCATACAAATAAAAAGTCAGGCTTACCTTGACATATTGAACTAGACGCTCCTTGACATTCACTTTATAAGTCTCTATGCCTAGCTCTTTAGACAAGCGTAAGATTCTGTTCTGGGTTGGTCCTACATAGGCTCCACCAACATCTACCCATTTAACATGATCATTCTGCAGAAAGAGAAAAAATGATGATTTTACTTAAACTCTGTAATCAAGAAATCTTTTGTCATGAAAAATTCTGTTTATTTTGTTAACTTAATTGTGTCTTGCATGTCCTTTATAATGTACACTTGAAACTCAAAACCTTCTTCTCTTCCACTCAAAAACTGGGGAACACTGTCTGACAATTGAGTAGGCATGTCCATTTGTAGAGCTACTGGTGAGACTGATTCAGCAATACATCACATAAAAAACCACTATAGTTTATCCTGCTGATCTAGATCCTTTGCAAATCACTTAACTTATTACGTGTATTTTTCTCTTGGGTTATTGCTTTAGGAGCCACCCAGGAATTTATTAATCTAAATTTCCTGATTTCTGTCAGATGAAATCTTAAATCAGCCCACATTTGTGTGTTTCTGTTGATATTCTAAAACATTTCCAGGGGAAAATGCATCATGGCAAAAAAATATTTAAAAGTATAAAAATATCCATATAACTATTTAATTACTTACAAATTTTATTTTTCCCTCTTAAATGCAGCTCTCTACTTTTCCCAGCTTTTTTATTAATACATTTGATTTAATGAACAAGTTGAATGTTGGTGAGCTACAACTCCTTTATGCATTTTTAATGAGTTCTTTCAGGTTTACATCTATTCTATTGTTTGCATCAGTTATTGTGTGTGTACATAGCCTTTTATCCTTACTTGCCTGATTATATTTTATTGTGTAGTAATCACTATACTTGAATACCTTGCAGAAATAAGTGAACTTTTGGGAGTAATTTTTCCCAGAAAATATTTATGGGATACTAATAATATTAGATAACTATTTCTTTTTAGTATCTGCGATTTGAAGCCAGGAGGAAATAAACATGTAGCCTAGTCTTCTTGCAGTTCACCCTTAGTTCTAAGATGCAGCCCTACCTGAAGAGAAGGGTTGAAAAATCTCTCCTCATACACATATTTCCCTGGGCTGGACTAAAATGAACAATGGAGACAGTCAATTAGGGAGTCCTCTCAGGACACTGGAAAGTAAGAAGGTGAGCATTGGGAAGGCTTTGAGTAGTACTAAGATCTGACTTGGATTGAATGACTCACTTTCACTACTGTGATAAAATTGATCATAGGGAAATTAGAAAGCTAAAGCAGAAACCTGGCCTAAAGGTGATAGTGTCTCTCACCATAATGTGAGACAGTGACAATAGAAGGAAAAAAAGAATTCCAAACATACTTTGAAGACAAAGGCAAAACAACTTCTGGACAGAATGAAGGTTGGTCTAGAAGTACTAAACAAGACTCCAAGTATTTGCTGAGTTGCTGTGTAGAAGTCTTGCTTTTGCAGTTGCTGGCAAGGGAACCCAGGACATTTAGTATGGTAGAAAATTGTTCTACCACTGAGCAATTCATCAGCAGTTCTCCAAAGTGAATGTTTTATGTTCCTCAACAAGAAATTACTCTAGGCATGGGGTTGTACCTCAGTGATTCATTTCTTGCCCAGTACACAAACACACAAACACACACACACACACACACACAAACCAGTTTGGATGGTCAATTTTGAGATGTCTGTTCAACACTTATATCTACTAATTTCTAACTTCCCTGACATATTTCTAGTTAGCATTTTACTTATTTCAGTAAAGGAGTTACTCAGGGTTTCCATTATGCTTTAGTAGTAGTAGTGAAGGTCTATTTTGATTTCTTTAATCAAGGTATCATAATCTTCACATTTTCTTTCACTAACTGTTAATACTATCTCCTGAAGCTTCTTTAGTCTCCAATATCTTTTGAAGAATAAAACTGGAGTCAGTACACCAACAAATTTCTATTGCTTTAACACGGACAACAAAGAGACTCTTGGGAATTTCCAAACATTTCTTTAGAATACTGACACTCTCTTTAAAGCAAATAATCCTAAATGAAGCAGGAAAAAGAGTGAGGCATTCCACAAAATGTTTCTTTAAAACTTAGAAATACTCAAATGAGGTACCTTGGGTTCTGTAGGAAGACACTAGAAGTGTAATGTGGTACTCTATCATGCTGTGCTTGTTCTTTCTTTATTTAGAACATGTTATTCAGCCTAAGAGGCCACAAACATGGAAATCTATTAGGAAACAAATATGTTGACCTTGTGGTGGCCTTGCAGGCATTCCAACTTTATTAATTTGATTCTGTAGAATTATAGATGGTTTAATTAAGAAAAATGGTAAGTTCTGAACTTGCAGAAAATCCATCAGAAATCAAGTGGCAATATCAAATCTGAAATTTTGTTTTTTAAGAGCCCAATAGTTTATATGACTTCCTCCAAAACTATCCTGATTGATTATGTTGTTTGAATCAATTCTCAAAATATTTAATTTTGTTTTCTATTAAATATCATTCTGACCCTTCATAAGCTTCTTTTTCTCTCTTGCTAGGCATTTGAAATATAAATGCTAAGTGTTCATTTCTAAGTATTTCCAAGATTTCTTTCTCATATACCAAAGAGTACGGTGCTGAATAGACACTATTAATTCCTGTCTGCTGCTGACATATATAAATGGAGCAATATGGCCAAGTAGCTCAAGCCAATAACATAGATTGGGATAAGCATGTTGGAATTTCATTTCCTTTATATGACTTGCTCTTAACTGAAAATCTGCAGGATGACTGATGTTCCTATTTAATAAGCAAAAGGTTTAAAATATAAGAAAAGTAGGGCTAAGGGATACCAATAACTATCTCTAAAATGAAAGACCATTTTTCAGAAATGACAGAAGAATCACACCTATTAAGTGAATATAGGCAGAATATTCAAGTTGTCTTTTTCACTACCATACAATGCCTTCAATTTCAATTTGAAAATGGGCTGGTTGTGGGGGTACACACCTATGATTCTATCATTCCAAAGGCTGGGGCAGTAGGATCTCAAGTTGAATACCAGCCTGGTTACACAGCCAGACCCTAATCTCAAAAATTTAAAACGAAGAGCCAGATATGGTGGTTCATGCCTTCAATCCCAGAACTCAGGAGGTAAAGGCAGGTGAGTCTCTGTGAATTCATGACCAGCTTGATCTACATATGAGTTCCAGGATAGCCAGGGCTACATAGTGAGACCCTGTTTCAAAAACAAACAGAAAATTAAAATGAAAGTGCACAGGAGCTTCTTGAAAGACACTCAGCTGAGAAGACTTGCATGTGAAATGTTAGTAGTACTTATTCAAGGTAGACTCAGGTGGGTATAGTGAAGAGATTCCAGTCTCCTTACTACTTTTGTACATTTTTAATGTATACAAATGTTTTGCCTGCATGTATGCGTGTGCACCATAGGTGTGCCGAGTACCCACAGAAGTAAAAAAAGGACTTTAGACCCTGGA
Source organism: Onychomys torridus (assembly GCF_903995425.1). Taxonomy (NCBI): domain Eukaryota; kingdom Metazoa; phylum Chordata; class Mammalia; order Rodentia; family Cricetidae; genus Onychomys; species Onychomys torridus. Next base: position 9,341,169 of record NC_050466.1, on the reverse strand, counting down.
ACTGGACTTATAAACGGCTGTGTACCACCACATGGGTGCTTGGAATCAAACCCAGGTCCTCTGCAAGAGCAACAAGTGCTCTTAAGCAAAACCAATGGCAGACTATATCTAATGAAACACTCAGAAATACTTAAAATAAATGTAATGCTGATTTACATTAATGTAAAGGAATCAAGCATGCTTTATACCACAGAGCAGCATATCTGCAAGCTTCCCTTGGAAGCTTATTAAAAAGCAAATGGAGATTCAGCAGCTCTGAGAATTTACTCTCAAGTTTCCAGATGATTCCAAGGCTGCAGGTCTATAGACCATACTGTTAAAGCTGAGCAAAATAGAAAGGGGTCTCATGGATCTAGTGAAGTAGATGCACATAATGGAAAGAATGCATGACATGGTGTGGCTGCAAGAGCTACTGCACCATCCTAGTTCAGCTATTATCATACAGCTATTGCAGTAGCCATTCCAAATCCCCTTTTTGTGCCTGTTTCTTCTCTGCTGCCTGGAAATGTTAAATACTTGCTTTCCCAGGCTCTGCCTAATGAGATAAATGTCTGCCTGGAGTTTACTGGTAAAGGAAAAGTTCTGTTTGTCTCAGTCAAGGATGGGGCTGCTCTTTCATTCTCTTTCCTCTTTTCTTTGTTTTAATTTTGTTTTTGAAACAAGACACCACTATGTAGCACAGGCTGGTCTTAAATTCATTACTGTCTTGCCTAGGCCTCTCAAGTGTAGTGCTTACTGCTGTGAATAACAAGGCCAGTGATTCTTGTTCCCTTGAGAGAAGACTTGTGAGAGAGCCACAGTACTCACTTTGTTACTGAAATGTAACAAGATAACATGCAAAAAATGATAGAACAAAGGGTAGGAAAAATCTGAAGCCTTAATGACAAAGCTGAACTCCTGTACTATCCTGGAATATCTATCTACTACTAAACTTCTGAGAAATAATTTAATGCTTTCACTGCCTAAACTACTGTTACTGTCATTGTATAGGCCATTTGGTTATTATCCTAACAAACACATCTACGTAAGCAGACATTCTCTCCTTCTGGTCTTTTTAAAAAAAAAAAAAGAAAAAATATGCTTTTTTATACTACCAGTACTCAGCCTTTACCACTCTATTTGTGTGCTCTAACAAAGGGATCATTAATGAATTTCTAACTGCCATAAGCAAAGGAGTCTTTTCTGCCTTCATCCTACATCATTTGGCACTGTTGAGCATTCCTTCCTCTTCCCTCCAGTGGCAGTCTGGCATAGCAGTGTTTTAGTCTGGCCCTCCTTCTTAGCTTCTATGGCTTTTCTTTAGCTCCTTCTCCCCTTGTCTCCTGTCTTATTACACGCCCCACAAACTTCCACCTTTGGTTTTGTTTCCTTATATATTCTCCATATGTACTTTCGTGAGCTCCCACAGATTCAATTACTTGTAAACACCATAACATTAAGCAATAGCCTGCAATATCCCAGACTGCTAATGTAGGTCCATGTATAAAAGGCAGTGAGTGATGTAACAAAAGCTGTGCTTCTTATATGTCGCCAGACCTGACCTGAGCAAAGAGGCCAAGAGCAAAAGATACACAAAGATATGTTATATTTACTTCTGCATAGTATAGACACTATATTTCTTTAAGCTGAATACTACTGAATAAACAAGGAACCTACATTGTGTGTGTGTGTGTGTGTGTGTGTGTGTGTGTGTGTGTGTGTGTGTGTGTATTGGGGATACAAAATTACTTTTAGTCCAGTCAAATTATTACCTCAATTTGACTTTCTAATCTAGAGATTATAACACTGTAATTAAGTTATTTGTTCACATTTTTTGTGTTTACTAAAATGCGAGTGATTGAAGTCGGAGGCCATCACGATCTAGTGAGCACTTGTTGAAAAGAAAGATCATGTTTGGCATAGTAGTACATGTCTATAATCCCAGAACTTGGCAGACTGAGGTACGAGAATGAATTTGAGGTCAGCCAGGACTATACAATAGGTTTAAGGCCAGCCTTAGATACCGAGAAAAACACTGTCTCAAAAATAAACAAACAAAGAAAAGGCCACTTACTTGATGAAATAGTTTAGACTTGGTGGGCAAACGCCTTAACTGTGTGATCTCATGAGATTACCTCAAGTGCTATGACTTCAAGTGGCCCCATTTATAGTTTTAAGTGACATGTTATAAGTACTGAAATCACTTACCCTCACAGTATATGTTCTTCCTCCAACTCTATCACGGGCTTCCAAAACCAAGACATTAATTTTATATTCAGATAAGAGTTTGGCAGCAGCCAACCCTAAAGGTAAAATAAAAGAGAAGAAAATGTTAACATCTAAATGCCAGACATCCCAGACTTGACCAGATTTACCCCAAAAAAATCAGTAAAAGACAGTACATCTAATCTGTTGATTTTGCTATTATTCTAAGAAATTTTGATCAATATTATTAGCAATCATAAAAGATCCCCAAATGACTATCTTGTATTTAATGCTAGCTATTAGAAAAAAAAATAGTAATCTTTTTGAAAGTGTATCTTGTTTCCTAAAGTAGTCAAATCACACTTAGGGAATCTTCTGAGCCCTCTTCCAGAAATTGACTGTATAAACAAGTATAAGACTCAGTGATTCAGTGGTAGAGCATTTATTTGCCAACCATGCCCCATACCTGGAGTTCCAGCTTTAGCACTAAAAAATGCTAATTAAATAAACAGAAGAACTTGTTTTTCTGTAAAACTGCCATGCCTCCAGCAGCACATATCTAGACTTTTTTCAACTTAAATTTTATCAGCACCTCCTATTATTTATATCAGTATTACATGGTTCCTAAATCTTGCTTCCCTCAGTAGATCCTAAGATTCTTAGAGATAGGAGCTATGCTTAACTTCATCCATTAGCTCAAAGCTAAGAACAGGTTCTCATCTATAAATAAAAGCTTTTATAAAAAAATACATTTCAAATCCAATATTGTAGCAGTGGAAAAGGCAGTGTTATAAATTACCATTTAATCACAGACACATGATATCAGTATGTATGATCATTTATGATAACCTTAATCTAATCACCTAGATTGGCAAGGGTTTCCCAGGTTCCTCCACTATAAAATTACACATTCACTCTCCTTTTTATACTGTACTCTTTGGAAGGAATGCTATGCATACTCTGCACTTGAACAACAGGAAGTTATGGTCTACCATTTTGAGGGTACTATATTTATATAAATTATTGAGAATTCTAGGGTTACATGAGACTCTGCCCTCCAAAAAAATACTTAATTAAAAAATAAATAAAAATTGTGTCTGTAGTGAAGATATTCAAACATTTTGTCATTATTCTATAAAAAACATGAAAAATTATTTACACACAATTTATATTATACTAGGTATTACAAGTAATCTAGAGATGACTTAAAGTATATAGGATGATTAGAGAGGTTCTGTGTAACTATATCATTTTATACAAAAAACTTGAGGATCCTCCTATTTGGGTACCCACAGGAACTCTGAAACCAAACCTCATTAGCTATTAAGGAATGACTGTTATGCAAAACATTTCTTCCATGATGCTGAACAAATTAATGTTAATGTTTCAGTTTTCATATTAATTGTGAAGACAATGACTAATAAGAAATTTTCATGACAAATGGAAGGTTAGAAAACATAGAAGTGTTCTTTTTTTTTTTAATGCCATCAGGTAAAGCACAGACAAATTTTGTAGTCTACAAAGGTCTTTTTTTTTGAGGTAGGGTCTTGCTATGCAGCTCAGGCTGGCCTTGAACTGTCAGCAATCCTGCTTCAATCTCCTGAGTATTGTGATTATAGGTATGCAGCAACATGCCCAGCTTCATAGAAGCTTTTCTAATATAACAACTATAGCTGTCAATTTGGAGGGAAAAACAAAAGATGATACCTACTACAAGATACAAGTCTCTGAGACTACACTGCTTAACTATTTATGCATTCTACACCCCCCCCCCCAATCACTACAAAATTCAATGATCACTTGTAGAAAAACAGATCTCAACTGGGCATGGTGGAACATACCTGTAATTCCTATACTCAGAAGGATCATTCAGGTGGATTGTAATGCTATGCATGTCAAAGAAAGAATGAAATAATGAGAAGAAGGGAAAGAAAAGAAAAAAAAGAGAGGGAAGGGTTAAAAATTATTATTTTTTTTTAAACAGGTAGTCAGGTGAAAAGGAATTATGAGAAAATAGCAAGGATCCTATTTTCGAAGTACACTGTGAAATGTCTAAAGGCTCTTTGTGTGTGCCATAAACAATGAGGCTAGTGTGGCCAGATAGCAATGAATGAGGAGCAAATCAGACAGGATCAAGAGGCCCAAGCAGGACTCAAATATAAGATTCTTTTTTCCTCAACCTCCAGACTGCAAGGATTACAAACCCATGCAACTATGCCAGCTCAATGAAAACTTGTTGCTTCCCGAGAATAGAACCTGCTATGTTGCAGGTATCCAAATACTTGCTGCAATCACTAGAAAAACTACATACTAAAAAAACAAAACCACATTCATGTGCCTGGGGGTAACAGAGTTTGGTTGGTTGGTTGGTTGCTTGGTTGGTTGGTTTGGTTTGGTTTGGTTTGGGGTTTTGTTGTTTTGTTTTGTTTCAGGTAAGGCCTTCCTATGTAGCCTTGGTTGACCTGGAATACACAGAAGTCTGCCAGCTTCTGTCTCTGCTAGGATTAAAGATGTTCAACACCATACCATTTAACAGGGTAGGTTTTACTGGTGTTTAGGGTTGAACATGTTATACATGTTAGCTAGGCCAGCAAAGGATCACTGAGCTTTCTCTAGCCCTCACATTACCTTTATCTCAAGTAACCAATAAAATTTAACAAGAATATACATACATATATGTATATGTGTATTTATATGCCCAAGGGAGTCAGAATATTCTAAGTATAAATAGTCAATGTTTCTGATTTTTAAACAAGTATTATGCTTGCTAACAGACAAGAACAAAGTGTATCAGTATGAACACAAGCTTGTTACTGTACATACAACCATTCCTGTTTGTCTATCTATCTGTCTAATCTATACCTATCTGGATTTTGTGCTGACTGTCAGATAAATCATTCTGTGTTTTTTAAAAAGCCAAATCTTGCAATCTTTTCAATTTCAATAAGTTAAAAACATAATGCAGTCTCAAGTGATAAATAGAATTAAGCTAACAATTAACTTCAATTTGCCCTTAATTCAACAGACTGGTTGTCTAGACAGTCTCAATTTATTTGATTATTGCGCAGCATTTATCTTCACTTTAGATAAATAAATCTCACCTAAGTTGGGGAATGTAATTATTTCTTAATTCATGATTTGTTTAAATCTTTCACTGAAATTACAAATATACTTCAAGTGTTCCACCCAGACATCCTCAAATTCTGGACACAGAGAAAGGCTAAATTTAAAGCCATGATTCCCCCAGAAGTTTTATGAACACTAATCCTCAGATAAGACACTCCAAGGAAGAGTGTAATGTTCATAAAAGTAGGGATACTTATACTTCTTCTCCTTTTGGAATAAATTTGCAGAGAACGCTGTTTATATTAAAGGCCCTGATCTGTCCTGCAGCAAAATAATTAATAATAATAAGACTCAATAAATTCAGCATTTCTCCATACTCTGTTATTCTTTTTTTAAAAGATTGTGCATCAAAATAGGAAGAACTGATTTAATCACTTTCAAGACTGTTCAAATAGTTACAGTAATAAGCTCCCATAGGCAAGGCTCTAGGTTAAATAACATTATAACATCTATAATATAAGTTAAGCATGGGAGCAAAGCTTTGATATGGTCATGGCTTATCCTCTAACACCTCACAAAATTATTCTATTATTAGAAGTAATATTTCCAACTTTTCATATTGATCATCACCCAGAATATGCATAGTTAATTCCTTACTATTTTGTGATGTGGTCCCTGACCAACAGAATTCCTATATAACTACTAACATGGATTCTTGAACTGAACACTCCAAGGACAATAAAAAGTATAATCAAACATCAGCTTCCACTAAAGTTTCTAGGCAACATTCTCAAAGCCAGAAAACAGAGAATGGAACCTTTACAAATTTTACTGAAAGGACATAGTGAACACTCCATTGACAAGTTTTGAATGAAAAGATGGATACATAAATGGATGAATGAATGAACAAATGAACAAATGTGGATACACAATAAAAAGGGTTTTAACGTAAGTCACAGCTCACAGTTAACTCATTTAATTTGAAAATGATCAATTTAAATGTCATCTTCATTATAGTTCATAACTTATTGAAAGTCCAGAAAACTTTTGTCAATTATTACTTTCTCTATAAAATAATTCACTTGCAATTTCCTGTAAGCAGAATTAGCTGTTCCTTCCCTGTGCCCCTGACCCTGTGAACCAATCTTAAGCACATGCTGAATAGCCCTCATCTTGTAATACTTAGTCTTTTAGATTTCAGATTATCTGCTTAGACTTTCTTTATTTGCGTGCACGCGCATGTACACACACACACACACAAAAATAAATATATATAGTCCAAATTGAGAGAGAGAGAGAGAGAGAGAGAGAGAGAATTGGAGGAGAGACCCAAGTCTAAACACTGAATTCACTTATTTTCATTACACAATAGGCTTAAAGTAGCTTTATGCAATACTTCCCATGTGCTTTCTGACTATAACCTGCCACATGATGTCAGATGCAGAATTTTCAACATGTAGCACCATGTGAGCACTCAAAAACTTTCAGAATTTTTATCTTCAAGTTAGGGATGCTCAGCAAGTACCAGCAGCACTTCAGATTCATAGATATAACTCCTGCTACATAGATGGGTCTTATGTCTTACACAAGTTACTGTATAGAGAAATGAGCTAACAAATAAACTAGAGAACACCCTCTGATCAAACTTGTTTCTTTCATGTGAGTCAGATTTTATCTAATGCCTTCAATGACCAATGATCTTTATATTCTATAATGAACACATAATAAACAATAAATGCATATTTATTATCAATAGTTTCACTTCAAAATGTATAATCTTTAAATATTAATCTTTCAAAATGACTAAAAGTAATCTTATTGGCTGAGGATATGACTCAGGTGGTGGAGTACTTATATAGGATGCATAAAGCCAAAGGTTTGAAACCCAGAACCATAAAAACTGACTTGGAACCTATAATTCCAGCACTTAGGATGTGGATACAAGAAAATTAGAAGTTCAAAGTCATCCTCAGCTACATAATGATTTTGAAGCCAGTTTGAGTACATGAGACACTGTCTCAAAAAAAAGAGAAAAAGAAGTGAACAGAAAAAAAGAAAATTTATATTCATTAGTTTTAGTATGAATGTTTTGATTATTTCATCATAGTCTACTTACTACTAACTTTCTTAAATTAGTAAACTTATCCTTGTTTGTTTGTTCACTTATTTGTTTGTACAAATTTTCATATAACTCCGGCTGGCTTTGAACTTGATATGTAGCCAAAGAAGACCTTTAACTCCTGATCCTCTTGCCTCTTCCTAAATGCTGAGATTAAGAGCATGCATCTTAACATGCAGTTGGATTTTCTTATAATTCGTATGTTTTAGCACTTCTGTGAGATCTCAGAATCAGTCCAAATTACACTGCAGGCATCACAACAATGAAAAGGTTTCAAGAACATATACACTATTAACCCAGTACAAAAGGAAAAAAGCCTATGTATAAAAATATGACCTTCTTTAAAGTGAAAAATTCAAATAGCTTTTACCAGATTTTCAAGGGGATATTTGTGTGGTTTCTTCTCCTTACACCCCCCCTCCCATCTTTCTCCCTCCCCTCCACCATGTGTTTGTGGTAGGGGCCTGCGATGCATTCACCCATGTGATCACCTGCAGAGGCCAGAAGTTGACTTTACTCTTCTTTTTCCATTTCACCAACTTATTTTTTGAAGCAGTGTCTGTAACTGAACCTGGAGCTTGTCTTTTGGTTAGACTATCTGGCCAGTAAGTCCCCAGGATCTGTCTGTTTCCATAGCTCTAGCCCAAACCAGCTCACCCACTATTCAACTTACAGACAAGACATGCACCACCAGAGCTGACTTCTGTGGTTTCCTAGGTTCGAAACTCAGGTCCTCAAGCTTATAGAGAAAGCATTTTCACCTATGAGCCATTTCCCTAGCATCTTCTTTTGGTTTATGAACCAGTCTCACTCTGTAGTTCAGACTGATCTGGAACTCACTATTTAGTCCAGGCTGACTTCCACTTGAGATAATTATCTTGCCTCAGCTTTCTAGGAGCTAGAATTAGAAATGTAAACTACCATACCCAGGTTTCAGGGGTATATTTTGTTCAAAACGTTAAGAGTACCTGATCACAGCTGTTTAATCTGTATACAGTATCACTAAATTCACTATTTTAAAAGTCTATAGGGTTGAGTGGGCTGGAGAGATGGCTCAGAGGTTAAGAGAACTTGTTGCTGTTACACAAGAACTGGGTTCATTTCCCGGCACCTACATGGTGATTCAAAACCATCCATAGCTCCATTTCCAAGGGAATCTCATGCTATCTTCTGGCCTCCTCAAGCATCAGGCATACACACAGTACACACACATAAATGCAGGCAAAACACTCTTACACATAAAATAAAATAAATATATCTAAAATGTACAAAAAGAAAGTATGTACGTGCTGGCTAGATGGTTCAGTTAGTAAAGGCAGTTGCTGTACAGGCCTGGTGATCTTTGCTCAATTCCCGAAACCACATAAAAGTAGAAGGAAAGAACAGTACATGTGTGCTGTATCACTTGCACGTCCACAATCACGTGCACGTGCACACGCACGCACGCACACACACACACACACACACACACACACACACACCATATAGGCAATAATAATAAACATTTAAAGGCAAATATGTTTGTCACATGAGAGTTCCCAAACCTAATAGGATACCTCACATTTTTCAATGTAACTGTCCATGAAGTAACAGCTGTATAATACAGTCACATGTGTAAATTACTGTCAGATAACAGCTACTAGGTTTTAGTGTATCAATCCTCCAAGTAAGTAACAACAGTTGATACAGATCCATGGATAAGCCTTCAAAGCAAACTAGTAAGATAGGGAATACAAAAGGACTGTCCTGAAAGTAAGTATTTTTAAAGATCAAAGGTCTAATTAGATCACTGAGAATTCTGGGATATTTGATAATTCATTGCATTTTTGAGCTTCCATTTTGGCCCTTTTGAAATCTTATGAGCAGTTACTAAGACCCTCAGACATGGTTAATATGTAATTAACTCTCAAAGTTAAGAGCCTTGTTTAACTTCTTATTGACACTCTTGTCCTGCTCAATCAAATACTGTTAATAGGTGGAGCTTTGTTTACTTTGGCCTACCAACTGGAAAAGGGCTTTTAACTCAGAGAAGCCATGGGGAAATGTGGATATATATCTCTGAAGAGATCTGGGTACTAATTTAAGCTACTACAGGGTGTCAGTATAAAAGATAAAGCAAACCAATTCCAGAATAAAGCATGGAAGAAAATAGTGCTAAGGAATGGTGCATAAGTAAATCCAAAGATGAAAACCTCAATGAAGCTAATTAATTACCAAGAAAAGAAAATACTGAAATGTATAGACAATATACCAGGTTACATGTAATTCAACATCTTTTTTTTTTCTTGAGATAGGATCTCATATATCCCATAATGGCTTCAAACATACTGTGTGCTGAATATGACCCTGAACTTCTGATCCTCCTGCTTCCACTTCCTGAGTAGAATTACAAGTATATAACACCATGTCAGGTTAATGCAGTGCTGGAGACCAACCCAGGCCTGATGCATGTTGGCAAGAACTCTATCAACTGAGCTATATCCCTTGCCCCCATCCTTTTTTTTCAGTACTGGGACTTGAATTCACAGCTTTGCCTATACCAGGGATGTGTGTACTCTACCACTGAGCTATACTCCCATTTAATCTTACCACTAAATAACAAAACCACAATTAAAAGACTTTAAATTTCTCTAATTCACAATGCTAGGTGACACTATAACAAGGATAGTGTTACCTAAAGGAAAACAAAAATTGCTGTTTATAATTATGCATTTGCCACAATAAAGAGGGAAATAGCCTAACACTCAACTTGTCTCAAATGTTCACAACATTTAGAAAATATTTGTAAGATTCTAATCATTCAATCTTTAAAAAAAGACCTTAGAATGAAATCCATGCATCTCAAACATGCATGTGCTTTCACTAAGCAAAACTTAAAAAGTATATACACTACTAAATCACAGGATTGAACACTTTTGCAAATTCCAGTATGTAAAAGAAAGCTACACTCTGTCCTCACTATTTCTGGCTAGTACTGAATCCAAATACTGCAAAGTTTTTCATGTTAAAAGATCTCCCCACCACAACTGCACAGATTATGGTGTACTTTTCATCAATAATGCATTACAAAATTACTTTTTTTCATACTTGCTCTCTGTGGTCCATATAATTATATTGTACTTAGATTTATTCTTAAAAATATTTATCACATTAGCTGAGAGTTGTATCCAAATTCAAATCAATTAGCACTTATTAAATGTTAAAACTGCCCATTCAATGTCAGATCCATCCACAAGTTCATTTGACCATTTAAAAAAAGAGTTTTAAATCAGAATGCAAATAAATTTAACTCTTGTATCATTGTTTAAAAACAACAAAATAGTTTCTACAACAGAATGAAAGTATACTGGTGTGCTTTTAATGAAAAAAAATCAAATTAAAGAAAAGAAGTATTCTGAAAGGCACATAATTCTCATGCTCACTAAACCTCAGAGTATACAATAACTAATCTATCAAAAACCAATACCCTCTTTTAAAATGGAAGCTTTTTTTTAATCACTGTAAAACCATACAATGTGTGCTACCATGTTTTGGGTTAAAATGTTTAAAATGATCCTCATAGAAATGATTCTTATAGATGATGAATTTCAGAAAAGTGGAAACTATAGTATGTAGAACTTAATGCATTAGACATTCTTCATGCAAAATGACCTTTCTGTCTTAGATCATGAGAAAATTCAATCCCTGCTAGTTTAATACAGCACTGGGTTCTGGGCAGCTAGTGCTCCCAATTGTAGAAGAGCTTGACTCACAGATAAAAATGTGTATATTGAGAGCTCTTTCTACATGAAACTTAGTATTTACTTGAAAACAAAAAAAAAAAATATTTTATTTACCAAGAACCATTCAGCACTATGACCAAGGTAATTTCATTAAATACATGCTAACCTTACACAGTTCAAAAGCACAAAACTCACAGGCAGACATGGCACACTGAATCCTCCAAGTAGCTCCCAGAATCATATTCCTAGAGGTATAAAGAGAAACTATTTCCCTCCCCTGGTATTTCTGTCATGAGTTTAAATTAAGTACTGCTTGGTGTCTGGCATATACCCTCATGACCCTAAATCAATGCTCCTCTGGTGTCTACTATTCGGATGTCTTTATTTAATTGTCTTATCCCTATCTATTATAATTAATCATACTTCCTTCTCAAGGTCTCAGTATTTTCTTCATATTCATAACATTAATATTTGACTCATTATAATTCATGTTGATTATTTGCCTACTAATAATTGTAAGAAGATAAGGGCACATTTCTGGCAGGGATGCTAGCTATCTTTATATCCCTCTATCCCTATGATTTACCTACTGCTCAGTATATAGTAGACGCTCTAAAATGTCTGAATAGATTCAGGAGCCAGGGCTCTTGAGTTGCTTAGAGGAACAGAGTACTCCCCCTTCCCTAACTGTATTCAGAGCTATAGTTAGATAATCACTAAGGAGATGCTGCCAGAATGATTACAATTGTAGGTGATTGAGCTAGATTGCCTAACCCAAAGCTCTGAGATTCCAAAAGCCCTATGAAGAATACATATTATCCTAAGAAGGTGGCCTTTTTCTGTTTCTTTTTCTTGAGACAGGGTTTCTCTGTGTAGCTTTGCGCCTTTCCTGGAACACGCTTTGTAGACCAGGCTGGCCTTGAACTCACAGAGATCTGTCTGCCTCTGCCTTCCAAGTGCTGGGATTAAAGGCATGCACCACCACCGCCCGGCCTTTTTCTGTTTCTTACTTCACTCTCTAAATTTCACTCAGAAATTCTTGGATTTTTTTTTTTTGGTCATTTATTCAATATGTGACAGTTACGGCTAAGAACTAGCATCTTAAGTCAAAGAGTGATATATTGTCCTTAGAAATAAAATTAAGAAGTAAGAATCAGAAAATAAATGTATCTTGTTAAACATAGATTAAAATCTCCTTAAGAAGGGAGAAAAATCAATGGGAGTCAGGGTGATCATCCAGATATTACAGGACAAATAGAATGAACTGTTAGGAGCACTTCTATATTAAGATGAAAACACGGAAGACATAAAGGGACAAAATAAACAGACAAGCACTATGACAAAAGGCACTAAATCTCACATTCATATTGAGGAAAAGTGGGTAATACTATTTGTCCAACAAAGTAAGGCCAGATGATTGACAGTGTAGATTAGGTCTTGAGACACTGGTAATATGAAACCACTAAAGACCTTGAGTAGAAAGGTGAAAAAAGTGGTTAAGGTAAATCAATTAAGCCTGGGAGAATACTGCATGCAGGGTGGATGTGAAGAGAGTTATTATTGTAAAGCAATGCCACTGAAAAGGTATTATAACTCAGGTAACCTTCAGAAGTCAAGAGTCTGCCCTGGAAATGGGGGCATGAACATGGTAACCGAGGAAGCAGAAAGAGTCAGTCCAGCTCAAAGGACCTGAGGATGTAACTCGGTGTAGAAGTATATGCTTGACATATGTGAAGCTTGACACATCAAAAAAAAATTAGTAAGGAGGTGTAAAAGATAAAAGAAAAGGACATGACTAGGAGATGTAGCTCATTTGGTAGTGTTCACCTAGTGTTCAATGAAGCCCTGGGTTCCACCACTAGTAATACATGAAAACAAAATTGAGTATGGTGGCACAAACCTTAATCCTAGCACTCAGGAAGTAGAGGCAAGAGGATCAAAAGACCAAGATCATGCTTGGCTACAAGGTGACTTCAAATTCAGTCTGGACTATGTAAGACCCTGTCTCAGAAATAAATAAAATAAAATATAGAAAAGGATATATTAAAAAATGATGGAGAAGATGATATCCAAGAAAAGAGTCAAGGAACCGAAGAACCTGAAGTATATTAAGTACAACATATCCATGGAAAGATAAACTGTGTCATATAAGTTTAGAGAAAGAAAAAAATTTGATTTAAAGACTTGAGGGCTTTCTATAAGGGAACACTGGAGTAATAGAATGAGAAAGAAGTCTCAAGGTGACTTCAAAAAAATGGAAAAGGTATGATTAATGGATGATAAAACTTCAGTATTCAATAGTATCACAGAAAACATGAAAGAGTTTCAAAAGGTTATAGATTATGGATTATAACCAGGGCTGTTTCCCCTCACAAGTACTAACACAGGATAAAAACATTAATTAGATGGGTGGACAGAAAATAGGGTATTATGGTTGTTATAAATGTTCTGTTCTATGTTTTCAATGACAAAATAGAAATATTATATTCTTTGTACAAAGATAAAGCTTTCTAAATGTGAATCAGTTCTCAGCAATGCCATATAGCATATGTCCTCTTCTGAGAGCTACATTATAATCATAACAGGGCAAATGCTAATTATTGACCATAGATTATAGTTGCATAAGTAGCATGATAAGAGTACTAAGTCCTAACAGGGAAGTTTTAAGGAATATTCTAAAGTATTTAAAGCTGCCACAGAGCTGCTCTTCTTTGAGAAACCCAGACCTACGTTTTGGAGTATATCTTAGCTTCCTTCCAGATTGTCACTGTCCCTTAACCCTTGTGCTTAAAATCTATGTTAATAACATTACTGTAAAAAATTCTTCCAACTCAGCTTCAATAAATAAAAAATTTGATTCAGGAGCTTGGAGGAGTGGCCTTACCTTTAATTTTAAGCACTTGGGAGATAGAAACAGGAGGATCAGGAGTTCATGGCAGCTTCAACTACAGACAAATGTGAAATGTGAGGCCAGCCTGGACTATATCAGACCTGTGTCCAAAAAAAGAAACAAAGGGACTATATCATGGGGTTCATACCATGGGATATAACCAAGCCTACATAAAGAAACGTGTTGTGAGTTCACAAGAATGCTCTCACCCATTTAGGAAACAGACTGTATCTAATACCTGAGTCAGATATCCATATCTATGTTAGTACTAAAACATTTTGGATGACAATACACAGAAAAGAATGTTTCTAGTCAGTTTGGCTCCTAAAATCTCTCAGATCTGACTGGTAGAAATGACACTAAGGGAAATTAAGCCCTTTTTTCCAGTGTTGCTGGTGAACTGAAAGTTGGTGTTTGGAATAAGAAAGCATACTGTGCAAAAAAAAAAATGTTCTCTATGTCCCCCAAAGAAATGAACTAATTAGTAATTACCAAGAATAGGTACAAATTGTTTGTGGGGCTTCATATAATTTGGATGCTTTCTTTAAGAAATAAGAAACCAATACACCAGGTATGGTAGCAATCAAGGGTAATCCCAGCATTTGAAGGGGAAAGCAGGGGAATTAGAAGCTCAAAGCCATTCTAGATACACAGGGATTTCAAGTCCAGCCTATGCTATATGAGTCCCTGTCTCAATCCAGCACCATCACAAAACAAAAGAAAGCAAAATTGTAACATGACTCAGTATGAAGCTGGCAATTTATTTAGAATGAGAGCATAAGGGACCTGAAGTCTTAAGGTTCATCAGCTATATGCTAAATCCACTTCTGTTGGTGACTAAATATTAGCAGTCAGGTGTGAAAAAGGAGAAAGAGCAAGCAATTTGACAAAAGAAAAACAAAAGACAAGGCTTGGGATACAGCTCACTTGACAAAGTGCTTGCCTACCATGCATAAAGCCTTCCCCAGCACTCCATAAAGCAGGCATGCTATCCCACATCTGACTTGGTATTTGGATGCTAGAAAATTAGAAATCCAAGTTCATCCTTGGCTACATATTAAATTGGATGCCATTCTGAGATACATGAGACATTGTCTCATAAAAATTTTAAAAAGTCAGGCTGGAGAGAGAGTTCAGCTGCTAACAGCTAGACTCACCACCAAATATCAAAAAAATTTTAAAAAGACAATGTTTTCTTTAAGGAACACTGGAGACAAATCAAGAACAAGACAAGAATAAAATCCCAGCAAAACAGAAAATTGTGGTATGGTGTTAATCAATTTATACTACATATTATCATATTTATGTTTTAGTGATCAATAACCACATTGCTTCTACAGTACTTGCTTAGAAGGACCAGGTTTTTGGAAACATCAATCCACTAACCTATAGGCACTCAACAAGTGTTTGTTGAAGGAACGAAAGAAGAAAAGAATGATAAATGCTCCTTTTTCTAACTCTTCATCAGGATCTGCTTCCTTCTGATGCATAGCACGAATGCATACTATTGCTGCAACAGTTCATACCAATCTGGTGATTAAGATTGCTTTCCCTGAAGAGGATGAGTCCAAAGCTGTCTACATCTAAAATATATAAGCATGTCTATAGTCTACTAAAAGGGGACATATATTAAATGGATAATTTGGAGCCACCCTATTTACTGCCTCTACTGTCTTTCTCCCTCTAAGTCAGATCTTGCAGGTGTATCTCTGAAATTATTAGCACCTGAGTGAAAGGGGACATTTCAGCTTGGGCTTCTACCTAGAGCCAAATCATAAACCCTATAATTTTCCAATGTAATAATTTAAGTGGCAATTTAATATACAAATATTGAAGAGGTCTCCAGGAAAATAGAGAAAAAGTTTATGTACCCCTTACTTGATGAGCCATCCAAGCCAGGGCCTCCAGACAAGGTGCAGGCAGTGTAGCTCTTAGTAAGGGGATACAAGCTACTCCCTGACCTTCCCTCGGGTCCTGCTTTATTAAGAGATTCCCTTTGGGAAATAAATACTCTACACTTTTATTCAAGTTCTGAAAAATCACCGGGAGTAGGTTGAATCTTACAGCTCCTTTAAAAAAAACAAAAACAAAATTACCTTTTCCTAAAAAATTCTGCCTCCTTATTTTTGACCTACTCAAATGTTCTAAGTGATGGTTCTTTGTAGAAGAGCATAACTGAACTAATCCTACTACTACTTCAACAGTACAGACATCCATTCGCTGATATTCTGTTCGGAAGAAAGGATGTGAAATCAGGGAGGCCAAGAAACCACCTCAAGAACTGCAAGTAAAGGTCTTAAATGGAAGAAAACAAGTCTGCAGCTTCCCAGGGAGGTGATTAGACCTCAGAAGAGTTACTGAAACTCTCAAACCACAGATTCTTGGTTGTGTAAAATAGCAGATGTGTTGCCCACCCATAAGACTGTTGAGGACAGAGGAAACTCATGTAATGTGCTAAATGTAATTGCATAGCAAAAGCTAATTAATCATTAGTATTTAGTATTAGGAGTCAAATTATTTTGCTTCCTCCACCACTGCATACCACCAGCAAAGAAACCAAACCCCGCTCCCATCTGGCATGATCAGGGCCCTGCCATAGAAACACTCTCACATGCAGGAGAAAGACCCTGCTAAACACAAGAACGTTTCAAGTCCCCTACCCCTGGTCAGCCAGGGCCCCTTAAGCTACTGTTAAAGATCCAAACTGACCTGAGATGCCGCCTCCAATCACGACTACGTCGAACATGTGGCCTGTGATATTAGGCTTCTCCAGATTCGTCATGGTTTGGGTGAGATTCCTCGGAGACTTGGGTTTAAAAGGGGGGACCGCCCAGGGTGGAACAGACCCTTGTACCTCCCCTTGCCTGGAGTCTGGGGGCGGAGCCGAACTTTCTACCCATACCCAGGGGGAGCCCGGCCCTGGGGGCGGAGCGGGCCCTTGTGCAAGGGGAGCGCTCAGGGGCGGAGCTGATCCTTGTTGAGATACCCTGGAAGAGCCCTGCACACCGGGCAGGGATGGCTCTTGTACAGGCACTGGAGGGGCATGGGAAGGAGGAGGTCCTTGCGTCAAACCTCGGGGGTTATGCCGTGGGGATGTTGGGCTATCGAGCACCCGAGGTCTTTGTACCGGGATCCCGGAATGGAAATAGGGTGCAGAAGGTGATGATGTGGATAACCAAGCAGATACGGACAGACTGTGCATGGGGGAGTCTTCTATCGGCACCCGTGGGGTATTTTCTTGAGGTTCAGGTAGTTCCAACGAAGACACGGACGTGTCACTGTTAGTAGGGTATTCTAGTGGCAATCCCCAGGGGTAGTTAGACATTGCGGGTAAAGTGGGCTCATCTACCGATCCTCGGGGAGTGCTGATCACTGAGACAGGAATAGACCCTAGTTCTGACTCTAGGGAAGTGCCAGGCCTAGAAGCCATAGAAGACACTTGCCCAGAAATCACCGAGGACCTTAGCCCCAAAGAATGGGATGAATCCGGGATGGATTCTATTACAGATAAATGCTGGGAGACAGAGCTAAGAATGGAGTAGTCCGAGGCAGGTATGGGGATCTGACCGCTCTGGCTGGGAGCGTTTAATTCCCAAGAAGAAAACTTTGAGATGGGGTCATTCCTCTGGCCAGAATCATCATCCAGCTGAGAGAGGTTGGTGGAAATAAAGGAACCAACCAGCTCATGGGTGGACCCGCTAATCGGAGGTGAAGAATGGGGTTGGGAGGCGGTCTGCCACTGAGAGTGGGAGGACTCATAAGAGCTGCTAGAGATGCTGTCTAGTTGGGACAACCCCACAGGGGTCTGGGAAGAGGCAATCCCGGTTTCGGGGGCCCATTCTACCTCACGCCCCCTTCTGCCACGGCCGCGACCTCGACCACGCAAGCCGCCGCCTGAGGGGAAGGCGGCCTCATTTCCGGAGGCCTTATTTTCGGACATAAATCTCACAAAGGCGGGACGCAGCGAATGGCTGCCTTGAACCCTCCCCTCAACCCTCCCCTGAACAGCGCTCGGCTTTCAGCAGCCAGCAGTTACCAGTCGCCACCAGGAGGCCCAACCCAAGCGACCGACCCACTTGGAGGCGGGGAGATGAAGCGTCGGCGCGGCCCGGCTCCGCCTTTCCCGCCAACGCGCGATACTTGTACGCGGTCCTCAGGGGCTGGACGATACCACCGGGAACGGGGGGGGGGCGTCTGGGAGCGAAGTCCGCGCGCGAGGAGCCGCCGCTTTTTAACCTGCCGCTTTCATGGTTTCTTTTGAGCTAAAGATTTCTGAGCCAGCGCGGGCTCAGAAAACATATACGTAAAGGAGAAAAGCCCGAAGGACGAAGTGACGGAACTCTGCCTAGCTCACTTTGGTCTAGTCCTCTGGTGACGTCACGGGGCGGGGCTTTCGGCGCAGCCGCGAACTTTCCTTGGACGGGGTGGGGGCGAGGGGAGGAGAGAAGGGCTGCCGGCAAACTGCCTGTCTAATGGAGCGGTTATTCGTTTTCTGTGGTGTGTTTTCAAGCGAACATACCTCACCAGAGTCTAAACAAATATGCGAGAAAAATAACGCAGCTACCACAAATTAAGTGGTACCGAAATTTAAAAACGAAAGCTAAAAGATGCCTAAGGTGCAAATTAAAAAAAAAAAAAAAAAAGAAAGAAAATGTGTGGGGCCGTGTAGAGCATAGCAGCATACACTTGTAATCTAAGCGTTCTGGGAGGGCTACTCTACAACGTGAGTTCCGAGCCCCTGGGGGTGGGGGTGGAGGGATGGCTAAGGAGTGAGGGGAGTTGTAGGGAGGCAGAAGAGAATTTAATACTATTCTTTAATACTATTCTTCCACAAACACATGTTTTTTTTATTATCCTTTTTTTTTTTTTTTGGAGCTGAGGATCGAACCCAGGGCCTTTTTATTATCTTTTTAATCATTTTTATTTTTATATGTCTGGGAAAGGTATGGCACAGTCCGGTGGTGTTCTCTGGAGAACTCTGCCCGGTCTATCTCCAGAGTCCAGGGTCCTAGAACCAAGAGAAGCCTCTCCTCTTGATCCTGGGTCTTCCACTTCCTCCTCCGCCCTGCCTTTTGGGAGTGACCATTACCGAAGCCTCAATGGGGGTTGGAACTTCCAGGCCAAGGCTGGGATGGCTACCCACTACAGATGACTTGGGTTTCCCAGCACCCACGTCAGAAGGCTCACAACCACTTGGCCTGAACTCCATTTCCAGGAGATCTGACACCTTCTTCTGTGGTTATTCACACATACAGCATATACTCTTGCACACACACACACACATAAATAAAAATAAAATAAACCTTCAAAACAAGAACATTTTTTAAAGACTTGCCCTGTTATCTTAATCCTAACATTTGGGAGGCTGAGATAGGAGGATCAAGAATTGAAGGCCAACCTGGGCTAAATAGTAAAATCTGACTGGAAGCAAATAATTTTCCTCCCTCTCTTGCAGCTGAATATGACAAAGTTCTGATCAATAAGAATGATTAAAAATTAGATATGGGATTTCTAATCATGTATAAGTCTCATGAAGTTTTCTTAGATAGAAGGATTATCCTGTCTTCTTCTTCTCTGCTGCCTGGAATGCAGACATGAAAGATAGAATTCAAGTTGCTATCTGAGACTATGAGATGTAAGGAGGCTAGTAGATGGAGTATGTGCATGTTAGTTTCTTTCACATTGTCAGTCCCTTTCTTTTTCTTGAAGCCATTCTTACTTGGATTTTCAGTCACAGTTAGTGAATGTAATCTTACTGATATTCCAAACCCTCCCATATACCCCTCCTTCCTCTCTTTCAATTCATGGCCTGGGTTGTGAGATAGATGATAGATAGATAGATAGATAGATAGATAGATAGATAGATAGATAGATACCTGGGTTGTGAGATAGATAGATAGATAGATAGATAGATAGATAGATAGATAGATAGATAGATAGATAGATCTGGGTTGTGAGATAGATAGACAGACAGACAGACATTCTAAATATTATTCCTTATACTCACAGAAAAATGTAGACCTCATCCCTCATCAAAGAAACTTCTTTTTGCAATAGACAGAGACAATTACAGAAAACCACAACCAATCAAAATGCAGAGTTATGGAGCCCAGTCCCAAGTGAAGCAACTCCTGCACCTCAGGCTCAGGGATCATTGCATGTGAATTAGCAGAAAGATTATAAGAGCCAGAGGAACTGGGAGTTTGCAGTGAGATTGTGTCTCCTGGGAACATCAGAAGCTAATATACTACTTTTGTGTTTTTGTCTCTTCATTTAGAAAGTTCAAAATTGGATGTAAACTCACCATCCTCCAGCCTTAGCTTCCTGAGTGCTGGAATTACAGGCATGTACAACCATACCTGGCTTATATACTTCTTTAGATTGGTGTGGAAAAATAAATGGGCGTTCAAGAATACTTCCAACTAGTCCTGTTCAGTTCCATCTCAGCAATGACTGGGCTTCTCTTCTCATGTATTCCATCTCTACGTTTTGGTTAAGGATCAGAATGAGGAGGTGGAGGAGACTTAGAAGTGTCCAGTGGCAGTGTGGTAGCTCACACCTTGACTCTCAGCATTCAGAGTGAAGTACCAGGAGGATCACCATGAGTTAGTTTGAGGTCAGCCTGGGTTACACAGTGAGTTCCAGGGTGTCCAGTGATAAAGAGCCAGACCTGGGATAAAGAGAGAGATAAAGTAAAATAAAACAACAAAATTGTTCAATATATTTTTTTTGAGTGGGGGGCGTTTGAGACAGGGTTTCTCTGTGTAGTTTTGGTGCCTGTCCTGGATCTCGCTCTGTATACCAGGTTGGCCTCAAACTCACAGAGATCCACCTGGC
This sequence comes from Onychomys torridus, assembly GCF_903995425.1. Lineage (NCBI taxonomy): Eukaryota > Metazoa > Chordata > Mammalia > Rodentia > Cricetidae > Onychomys > Onychomys torridus. The sequence goes on along the minus strand of NC_050466.1, from coordinate 9,320,351 downwards.
TCTGCCTCCCGAGTGCTGGGATTAAAGGCGTACGCCACCGCAGCCTGGCTCAATATAATTTTTTGATGTTAGAGATAGAATCCAGAGCCTTACACATGCTAAGAAAGCACTCTACCAGTGAAGTCCACCTCTAGCCTTGTTCTTATATAACTAAAAGATGTAAGTTCACAGGGGACAGAGAAAGGAAATTTGCACTCAAACATAGCTCTTCTTTGAATCCCTTTTATTCAGTTATCTGGTTCTTACGACAAGAAAAGTCCATTCTTCCCATTATTGTGTTGTTTCTGTTTGAGCATACATTGCCATCTCTTTCTACTTTGCCTATTCCCTGAATTATCTAATTCCCTAGGAAAGGATAAAGCAGCATATATGTTGCTGATAATTTTCATTTGACACATTAACTAGTTATGATTTTTTTTCAATTTGACATGAGTTAGGGTCGTCTAGGAAGAAAAACTTCATTTGAGAGAATGCCTCTATCAGATTGGCCTGTGGGCAAATGTATGGGACATTTCATTGATTTATGATTGGTGTGGGAGGATCCAGTCTTTATGGGTAGTGCAACCTCTGGGCAAATCATGGAGATCAAGCCAGTAAGCAACATTCCTCCACAATCTCTGCTTCAGTTTGTGCCTTCAAGGGTCTCTTAGTGGGACCTGAGACTTGATGTTTCAACTAGACTGGCTGGCCAGCCAGCCTGTCTCTGCCTCTCTAGCTCTGTCATCACAAGGTATACATACTATCATGTTTGGCTTTTTACATGGGTCCTAGGTCAAACTCATATCTTCATACATGTGTGGCAAGCACCTTACCAACTGACCTATTATCTCTCCAGCCCCAGAAGATTTTTTCAATGTTTTATTTTTATTATTTTTTGTACACCTTTATTTGATCTTCATGGTAGCCAGCAGGAGTGAAATTGGTCTTTAGTCTATTTTGACAATAAAGACTTGGCTGGGAAAAAAATAGAAAACAATAAGAAAAACACTTTGAAATATGCCCTGTGCTGTGGAGTCCTACTGAGATGTGATATATGTGGATCAAACTAAATAACCCAGAAACATCTCCCCAGGAACATGAAGCACAAATGTGATCTAGCTCATTAACAAATGACAAATAACTTGAGTGTAGAATGAAGAATTGATTCATAGTAATGAGATAGGAGATCCTTAATTCCATTCGTTTTATGGTTCAAGACCGAGTTTTTAGCCTCAAACCCCAAGAACTGCTGCTCCTTTAAAAGAAGGTCCTATGTGCAGGGCAGAGAATTGAGGGAAGGTAAAGCTTTCCAAGCACATCAACATCAGTTCTTTCTCAGACTCCAGGTCAGCGGTGATATTGAATCAAGCCCTTTGGATAATGTTTTAAATGCTGGCTCTGGCTGTCTACATCAATAGTCCCTAGAGGCCCTAGAGGGGCCATGTCTGACATTTATAAACATGTTTGCTTCACCTCAACAGACAGGAGTCAGAGCACCCTTTGAATCATGTGGCTCTAGGCAAGCTTAAGTCCGGTCTCCTTTAAATTATGCCCTGAACTTTCAATATTCCAAGACACAATTTGAAAAACAGGAATTGTTTTTAAAGCCAAGCAGTGCCCTCATTGAGTAGATTAGCAATTAAGTTCAAATCAGCTTCACTTTAGAGATTGCAGCTCCAGCCATCCCCAATGGCTGGAACCAGAAAGGCGAAGTAAAATGGTATGATAAACAGTTATCTACACAGTTTGATCAATATGGAACTTGAGGCAAACCGTACCTTCCTTAAAAGCATCCATTTAAAGAAGAACTTGAATTATACACCAGATAACTAGCTTCAATTTCCTCAACCTGTTTTTGTATAAACACTGTCCAGAACGGCTGAGGGTAAGTGCTGTCCTCCATTTCTCCCTCCTCCATACCCATTTTCCATCCTTCTCTGCCTTGCTGTGACTCCCTTAGGATGCATCATTTTTGTGCCCTGGCCTTTAAAGTTCTGGTTGATTTGGTCCATGGGAGTGAGGGCCAACAAGGGACTAAAGGACAGGAGAGAAAGTTCAGGTATTTATTATATCATGCTAACATCTTTTTGTTCCTAGCCCCACCTAATAGTAAGCTGAGGTTGTGGTCTTGGTCACCTCCACTGAACTATATCTGCCATCTTCTGTAGCTTCAGCGCTTGCTCAGCTGGTACCCCTTAACACTTTTTTTTCCATACCCATTCAGGTCAAGCAGCTGCTAATCTGTGGATGCTTCATCATCTCCGGTTAATCCAGCCCATACCATTGTAAATATTCCTGTCTTTGGAAGTCCATTCAGAAATCCTAGGTAGTAAAGAAGGTGTGATGCATGTATCACAGCACGCAGGAAGCTGATACCAAATGAGGATAGCCACCCTAGGCTTTAAAGTGAGACCTTGTCTCAAAACAAACAAACAACCAAACAACAAATTTCAGGTGAGTCTATCTTATGCTCCTTATCACATTTGACCTACTATGGCAACTGATAAACAAAACTGAAATTGTATCTACTTTGTTGCACTTTTGGCATAAGTATCAAAAGTTCAAGGCCAGGCTGGGATTAATAGCTAGATTATATAAGCTTGCTCAATATACCATTCTAAATTTTCTTCAAGTTCTTTAGGACAGTTTAGGTACCTAAAGATGAACATCAGTCAAATTTGTTTCACCATACTTTTTAAGGTTTATTTATTTAGTATTTATTTAGTATGTTCAAAGGTCTATGAGAGTTGGTTCTCTCCCTTGACTGTTTGGGTCTTAGGGATCAAACTTGCTCAGCCATTTTTCAGCCCTTTTTTTGTTTTGTTTCTTTTTACATTTATTTCTCTCACTAATTTCTATTGTTTCCATGTTTGGAATTGAACGTTGAAGCTAACACTTCTTGCCATAAGTGCAGAGCACCTATGCTTTTGAAATTCCCCATTTATGTCTACATATATAAAGATACTTTATTTTTAATTGTATGTGTGTGTGTGTGTGTGTGTGTGTGTGTGTGTACACATGTGCAAGTACACACTTGTGCACATGTTCATGCCTGTAGTAGTCAAAGGATGGTACCAAATCTTCTGGAGCTGGAGTTACAGAGGGTTGCCAGCCACCTGATATGGGTTCTGGGAATCCTGGTCCTTTGCAAGAGTAGCAAGTGCTCTTAACCACTGAGCTATGTATCTATCCCCAAAAACTGTGTTCATAAAAAGAAAAATACGTCAGCTGGGTATGGTGGTGCCACATGCTTACAGAACCAGCACTTGGGATGCTGAGGCCAGCTTTAACTCCATAAGGAGACCTGTCTTTAAAAAAAATTATAATTAAAAAAAAACTTACTGATTCTGTTTAGGTGGGAGATCCACCTCAACCCCTGGCACCCTGGCATCCTGGCATCTCTATACCCAAAGAGTCTGGAATGTTTGGAAGGAGTCTGGTAGAAGATCCACCTCAATTCCCCTGCCCCATCTCTTTCCCCAAACCCACCTGGTCAACCACGCCAAACACAGCTCCTCCCAAAACCCACCCCTTCAAAACCCACCAAACACAGCTCCTCCCCCACAGAGAGGCTCAAGACTACTCCCACAGGGTATATAAGCTGCATCCCAGAAAACAGACAGGTGTTCTCTTTCGTTCTCCTCTCTGCGGTCCCCGGGAACTGCCTGGGAGCACTTTACTCATTAAATCTGGGCTTTCCAATTTGGTCTGATTCGGTTTGCTGCATCAGCAGAGAGGCCTAAAGCTTATCAGATTCCATTAACTGAGGACTGAAATTCACATGTCTTTTGATTATAAGCATTGAAAATAAATTACTATATAACACTTCTAAACTTGTCACCAACAAAAATCTCAGGCATTAACTATTATACAGCTGTTTTGAAATCCTTTTATAATTAACGTGATGCTTCAAATTTAATGAAAATTCCCCACTTCTAGACATTGCTATTTAAGTTACTAATTAAAATCATGTATATTATTTACTATAAAATTTTAATACTTTACTGTGTTTCAATGTGATTGGCTTCCCATGTAAGCATAGATTTTTTTTTTCATTTAGACACATTGCTTTCCAGACTGTGGCACAGAAATCATTAAGATCATCTGCCTTAAACAGTTAGCCAAGACTCACCAGTTGTTGAATTTTTCAAAACCTATTGATTTCTAGTGGTAATGATCACTTTAGTCATTACTCTTTGAATGACCAGAATAGTGGTTTGGCTTCTATTGAGTCAGGGAGGTAATACCTTCCATGGAAAGTGTCCTTAGAAATAGAAGTCCCTAGGGACAGACAAATCCATACTCTATTACTTTTCCTACTGTCATTTTTGAAATTTCATTTACCCACAATTAAGGAACAAAGGACAAAGTTGCCAAGTTGAATATATCACAGGCATGGTTTACTTCTATGTTTTGTGTGAAGCAGCAAGCAGCCCTTTCAACATTTTGATCTAATTTTCTTTTCTGCTGAATTATCTTTGGGTTTCATAGTCACTACTGCAAGCCACTCCAGTGGGTCCTGTAGAAACAATTCTGCTTTGAATTTTTATTAACAACTTGGATTGTATATTATCTCTTATTTGAATTTCAATGACTGTAAGAGACTAATATGGCATCCCAAAATATACATCTTTGGCATAATGATTATTTTGAGCTCAATTTTGGGGGAGGGAACTGTAACCAGAAGCTTCTCTGTGTCCTGCCCAGCCCCACAGCAGCTTATAAAATAATGGTTCAGAGGCTTATTATTAATTACAAACTGTTTGGTCAATGGCTTCAGGCTTATTGCTGTCTAGCTATTAAATTTTAAATTAACCCATTTCCATTAATCTATGTATTGCCACATGTCTTGTGGCTTTATCTGTGTTCTATCACATCTTGTTCCTCTTTGCTTGGATTTCCCACCTGGCTATAATCTGTCTTGTCATAGGCCAAAGCAGCTTCTTTATTAACCAATGGTAGCAACACATATTCACAGCATACAGAAAGACCATCCCACAGCAGGGGATCTAATTTCAGATAGTATTTCCTTATCAACTAAAACCAGTATGGAACTGACTGTGTAGCCAATGCTTACCTTGGACTCTATACATTCCCAGCCCAACCTCTCAACTGCTATGGATTACAGACCTGTGCCACCATGCATAGCTCTTGAAATGATTAGTTTGAGGAGAAACTATCACAGGAGAAACTCAGAAAACAGGTTACCTTTTGTAGAAATTACATCTACATAGAATGGCTCTACTTGTTTGCTCTCTCTCTCTCTCTCTCTCTCTCTCTCTCTCTCTCTTTCTCTCTCTCAGAAAAAGGACAATCAAATCACTAGATGTTATTATCAATAATGAAGACATCAACAAATCTATATAACAAAAACTTATTGTGGTTTACTATGCTTTTCCTTGGCACCTCTTCATAATAGGCCTCTCTAGACTTCTCTGTTTCAGAGAATAATGGTATGTAAGCTTGAATAAAAGGGTTGCAATTTATTAATTTCACTTGGAATTATATTTTCTACATGTGAATTGAAGTCCCCAGGAAAACAAAGCCAAAGCTGTGTTAAAGATTCTACAAATCTGATTGATTGACTAGAACTTCCATGATTGATGAGCATCAAAATATTGCAGGTCAACAGCCAAAGTATCTTAGGTTCTTTAGCTTCATTAGTAGCTAATTGTTTATTGTCCACTTCTGGACACAACCTAACATCCATCCTTGTGACTATGACTATTGTAAATCCTTTGGAATGTATTAATAGACCATTAGCTTCCACTAGCTGAAAGGATAAGAAGGACATAAAATAGCATCTGAAGTCTATAGGTAAGATTTCTCAACATTGCTGTAACCTGCTACCTAATATTCTCACCCATGTATTTAAAAATATTTTGATTCATGACTATCTTTTGTTCAATGACTGATCAAACTTCATTAAGCTACTACTATTTTAAAACATGGCATTTAGAGTAACATAAATCTGTGTTTCCTGGCCATGGGCACTTAATGTGTGGCTTTAGAATAAACTCTTTTATTCTTTTTTGAGGTAAGAGTTGGGCTTATGCATGGACACATGTATACATGACGTATAGTAGTATTAAATATTTGCTAAGCTAGGTGGTGGTGGCACATGCCTTTAATCCCAACACTCGGGAGGCAGAGGCAGGCAGATCTCTGTGAGTTCAAGGCCAGCCTGGGCTATAGAGTGAGTTCCAGGACAAACTCCAAAGCTATACAAAGAAGCACTGTCTCAAAAAAACAAACAAAAAAAATTGCTTATCCTTTCCTATTAATCTCTCTGCTTATTTGAAAATGTCTGAAGAGTATCTGTATTTAAGTTAATTTTGTTATGACAATGTCCATAACCTGGTTAGAGTCTTCACCAGCATATAGTCTATGCGTCAGCAATAGAAGCATGATACTTCATAATGCCACACTTTTATTTTTGCTGATTCCTGACTTCATCCTTTCTCTATATAAAAATTTACATGAGTAATTCCTATTCAGTTTTCTATACTAATTAATAATAACATATTTATGAATCTGGTTTATTCAATAAATATTGTGAGGTCCATTTATTTGATGTGTCTGCCTTTTTAAGCAATCCTATTTCTTTGTTTTCTTCTATTCTTAAATAAATTTTGGGTCTTTCTATTGCCTATCATATTCTTTTGTATTCTCTGTTTTTCTTGTCACTTTCTTGCCTGTTTCAAACTTGTATTTCTGCTAACACTTGCCATTTGCCATGTCATGACATTTTGATGGAATCCTGTCGTACTGTTTACATGAAGTCATTAAAACAGAATCCAAAGCTCAGGTTCATCAAATCATCTTGAGCTTGTTCACCAAGAGTCTCTAAAAAAGATTTAGACAGAATCAGAAGTTCCAAAACTGCCTCCAGGAGAACATACATTCAATAGGATTATTCCCTTGCTTCAAGGAGGCCAGCAGATGCAATAATCCTAACTCATTTAAGATATCTTCTTCCTGGTACATCAGGTCAGAGATGGCAAACCCCCAGGCTTCTAATCTTTATTTACTTGCTTTCTACCTCTCCTACACCCCTGTTCTCTCTCTCTCTCTCTTTTCCCCTCTGGTCCTGATCCCTAAGTGAACTGTAATATGTTGCAGTTGAGTTTAAATTTATATATTAACACATGCTTAGGTATATTGGTTACAAGAAGAATTTTGCTAAGAGACTTTCTAGGTTGGTTTGTATTTTCATATTTTCACATTCATTCACAACCACCTGTACTGGATTGTATAATAACATGTGATTTGTCAGGTCAGTGCTCAGTGTAAATTCTAGATCTTTTTGTTTGCCTCCTCTTCCTCTTCCTCTTGTTGTTCCTCTTTCTCCTTCTTTTTTGATACAAACTTTTGATATATAGTACAGGTTGGCCTTCAACTCCATCATCCTGCCTCAGCCTCTTAACTGGAATCACAGGTACGCAACACTATACTAGATTATTTTTCATATTCCTTCTTTGAAATAGAATAAATTTTATTGTATTTAGGCCAATATTTTATTTCCTCAATCACCTACTTTGCTTTCACCAAATTTCTGATTACTGTATTGTTGATATTTTGGGAGAGACCTGGTCAAATAGTGACTATCTCTTTCAGAAGATCTTCTACCACTATTACTAGTCCTTATATGTCTCCCTGAGTAATTCTTTAAAAAACAATTTGTGGCCGGATGGTGGTGGCACACACCTTTAATCCCAGCACGCAGGAGGCAGAGCCAGGAAGATCTCCTGATCTACAGAGTAAAATCCAGGACAGGCACCAAAAGTACACAGAGAAACCCTATCTCAAAAAACAAACAAAACAAAACAATTTGTATAAATTTTATATCCCTTTACATAAAAATTCAGTAATCACATATATACACATACACATACATATATGATGTATAATAACCTGTGATTTGCCATGTGAATGCCCTCTGTAAATTTCTAGGAGATCATATACATATATTGCAGTGCTAAGGATGGAAGTCAGGGCCTCATATATGTGAGGCAAGTGCTTTATCACTGAGTTACACCTCCATCCCTTATAGCTCAATTGTTTGGTAACTTTTCTTCTGTTGAATATTATTCTTTCCATCTTATTTTTCTATAGGGGCTTTATTTAAGTATAATTGACACATAGCAAACTGCATATTCACACTTTAGAATAATTTTATCTGTTTTAGCATATTATATATACATATACATACATACAGATATTGTGTGTGTGTGTGTGTGTGTGTGTGTGTGTGTGTAGCTGGAACTGCAATCATATTTAAGAAATTTAGCATATTTGTTCTGAATGTGGTGGTGTGTGCCTGTAATACCAGTACTAGGAAAGCAAATTTGGAGGATTATGAGTTCAAAGCCAGCCTGAGTTACCTAGTGGGAGTCTGTATCACAACACAGCAAAATAAAACAAAGATAAAAGAAAGAAAGGAAGGAAGGAAGGAAGGAAGGAAGGAAGGAAGGAAGGAAGGAAGGAAGGAAAGAAGAAAAAGAAAGAAAGAAAGAAAGAAAGAAAGAAAGAAAGAAAGAGGGAGGGAGGGAGGAAGGAAGGAAGGAAGGAAGGGAGGAAGAAAGGAAGATAGAAAGAAAGAAGAGAGAGAGGGAGGGAGGGAGGGAGGAAGGAAGGAAGAGAGGGAACATACTAGCTCTCTAAGTTTGTTTGAGCTTCTTTCTTATTTCTTAGTCCCTTCTCCCAACCAGAACATTTAACTTGCAAATATACACTGATCTTTCTATTGTTCTAGATTAATTTGAATTTCATAAAATTTTGTATATGTAGAATCAAGTGGAACATTTTATTGTCTGGCTTTTCCTTTGGCATAATTATTTTGAAAAATAATTGTTATATACTAATAATTCACTTGTTTTGTTGCTAGTAGTAGATATTTGTAAATGATGACAATTATGGATATCCCATAATTTGTTTACCTATTTGCCTCCTGATGGACATTTGTGTAATTTGAGTTTCTTTTATTACAAATAGGGTTACTGTGAATATCTGTATAGGAGTCTTGGTATAGGTTTATACTTTTATTTCACTTGGATAACTACCTACAAGTGGAATAGCTACCTCATACAGTAGCTATTTGTTAAGGAGGAAAGAGAATTGCCCCTCGACTTTCATAAGATTAAAATTGGGACAAATGCTACTATACAAGACAGATTAACAAGAAAAAATAATAGATGTACAGTGCACATCACAGGGTGAACTTTAACACAAAGTAATTCAAGGTGTGTGTGTGTGTGTGTGTGTGTGTGTGTGTGTGTGAGAGAGAGAGAGAGAGAGAGAGAGAGAGAGAGAGAGAGAGAGAGAGAGAGAAACAGAGAGAAAGACTTGTGAATAAAGGAAAGAGATTTGGGGTTTCTAAAGGTGAAAAACTGTTGGGAGGAAAATACATGAGAAGATCCTAATGGAACAGAGTTGTTTTGGATTTTTTTTGCTGCTGCTGCTGGTGGTGATAGTTTGTTTGATTTTGAAACTGAGTCTCACTCTGTAGCACAGGCTTGCCTGGAACTCACTGTATCCCAGGCTTGCCTCAAACTTTCTGTAGTCCTCCAGTCATTGGCCCCCTAGGACTAGGATTATAGGTATAAGTCACCATGTCTGGCCTGGAATCTTGGGATAAATTTTGTTTGTAGATTCCTTCAATGTTGTATGAGCTAATAAAGAATATTCACCTGTAAAGCATGTTCTGTTCATAGGTAGAAAAGAGGGAAGCTAGAGAAAGCTCTTCATTTTGCTGCTTAATTGTCTCTAGATCAAAGATATTTCATGCCAAAGACACTGTCTTGTTTTGATTTCTATTTCTGTGATGAACAGCGTGATCAAAAGCAAGCTGGGGAGGAAAGTGTTGATTTCAGCTTACAACTCTCAGGTCACACTACATCACTGAAGGAAGTCAGGACAGAAACTCAAACAGGACCAAAACCTTGAGGCAGGAACTGAAGCAGTGGTCATGGAGGAATGTTGCTTACTGGCTTGGTCCTCATGGCTTACTCTGCCTTCTTAGTTATAGCACCCAGAACCACCAGCCCAGTGTTGGCACTGCTCACAGTGATCTAGGCCTTCCCACATCAATGATCAATCAAGGATATGTAACAGTGATTTGAGCATAGATCAATCTGATGGGGGCATTTTCTCAATTGAAGTTTCTCTTCCTAGATAACTCTAGCTTGTGTCATGTTTACAAGAAATTAGCCACCACAGAGACATATTTTAAGATGAAATTCTGGTATCCTTTTTAGTTTAATGTTTTAATAAACTATCTTACTGTTTTCCAAAATGCTAGTACTATTTTATTTCCCTCCAGACATCTATGAGCGTTCTAGTTCCTCTATATGCTTATTCTACTCTATTGAATACGAAGCATGTTAGTTATAGTGGTTTATGCTTATAGGTATGTTACATTTGTTTCTCCTGCATTTGTTTAATGATGTAAGGACGTGTTACATTTGTTTAAGATGCATTTGTTTAATTATGAAAAGATATGTTGCTGTTTCACATTGCCTGCCTAAGGCACCTGATTAATCAAATAAAAAGCTGAATAGCCAATGGCTAGGCAGGAGAGGACAGGCATGTTTGGCAGGTAGAAAGAATAAGTAGGAGGATAAATCAAGAACAGGAAGAAGGAGAAAGAAGAGAACAGGAAGAAAGAGAGGGACACGCTCCAGAAGCCAGGTAGCCACCAGCCAGACATGGAGACAGCAGGAAAGTAAGATATACAGAAAGAATGAAGGGCAGAAAGCCCCAACACAAATGTAGATAAAAAGAAACAGATTGAAATAAGAGCCAAGCTAAGGCCAAGCATTAAAAACCAATAGTAAGTCTCAGTGTCATGATTTGGGAGCTAGCTGGTGGCCCCAAAGCAAAAGCCTGTTACATAGTACTTAATTCTAAACAGGACATCTATATCAACCACCTCAACACTGGCTCAAGAAACATCACAAAATGGGGGGCGGGGTAGGAAGGATGTAAGAGCTAGAGGAGGAGGGCTGTGAAATTCTGTCTTCTGGACATGGCATGGCCATTGCAAGCATGAACTCACAGCTGCTACTGTTGTCTGCACAAGACTTTCACCAAAGCCAACCAGTCAAAATCCCACTTCTAGTTGAGGAGCTGTTGATGGTCAATGGCTGCTTTGGGAGAAGAGTCTGTTCTTAGCGCAAATAGTTGTATGGATTATTCTAATAAATGCTGCTTGCTTTTGAAATCCAGGTTCATATCACCCTGTTATTTTGAAAGCATACCCCACTGGGAAGAAATAAGGCAGTAAAATAAAATTCAAGTACAAAATAGCAATAAAGCTCTTAGTTTTGTATTTCTATGGCTATTTCTTACACATTTTTATGGTTTAAATAATGTCAACTTGACACACTCTTTACACATTAAGAAAAGCATGTTTGTTGCAGCTACATGACAAAGAGACAAGTGATATATTTCTCACCATACTATTTTAATTGTAAATATGGTGAGGGAGAAATATTTGAAGTGTTCGAGAATTAACAAAGTTCTTAATAATACATGAATGCTTTTTCACATACTGCTTCCAGTAAGGGAATATACTTTGTGAGACAAGACCTTTCTATGTAGCCACTGATGGCTTGATACAGTTGCATAGCCAAGCATGAACTCAAAGCCAGTATGCGAGCCACTACACTAAATGGGAATAGACTTTTTTATATGTATCAAACTCAAGTCACTGGAGGCAATGAGACTAGGAAAGTATGTTATAGATGGTATTACCTTTCAGGTTTTTTTTACTTCAGTTTTTTCTCTCTGTCTCTCTGTCTCTGTCTCTCTGTCTCTCTCTGTCTCTCTGTCTCTCTCTCTCTGATCAAATCACATTATTTAGAGGTATGAAAGAGTGGGCCAGCTAAGGAGATCAATGGGCTTTGACCACCTCAGTATGGCAGAATCTCCCTGGCCTCTTGCTTGCTGAAAGACAATTATAAATATCCAATGAATGCTTCTCCTCTCAAGAATTTGAGTTTGATAATCAACAGCATAAAAAGAAAAGAGGGAAAAAACTTGTGCAAATTGAACATAGTGGTATACACCTACAATCCTAGCATTTGGGAAGCTGACGCAGGATAATAGCCATAAAACTGAGTTCAGCCTGGGCTACATTTGAGTACTAGGCCATCTGGGAGTACATAATAAGATCGTGTAGCCTCCTACAAAAACACAGTGGTAAGTATAGCTTAGTGGTAGGAGAGTTTCCTAGCAAGCACCATGTCATGGAGTCCATTCTTAGCACTAGAAAGAAATAGCTTCTCTAGAAATGCAATAGAATATGTCTATGTTTTGAGGACCTCACAGTGAATTTTACTTTACACCAGCTGCATACACTGTAAAGCAGTTGCCTTCACTTCTGGCTGCATGCTGCTCAACATGAGACCAACCAGTTAATGACACACAGCTTAATGTGCAGTGCTAAGCCTGATGGATATTAATACAGAACATCCTTGGGCTTTATTGCTGATGACTTCATGGGTCATGTGTTATTGAGGCAAAATCCCTTTGGCAATTCAGTAAATAGTCTTACTGCATTTTCTACAGCAAAAAGAGCAATGATCTGTATAAAAGCCCTAAATTCTTGGAAACTGCAGCACAGTAGGACAATGTTTACCTGCTTATGTATTACTTTCTACTCAAATTGTCATTAAATCATCTGAATACTAGATAAACTAATATAGATAAATTGCATCTAATATATAAGAACATCTTAAAACTAAGTAAAACTAATACAGACAATATTTTTTCTTTTAGAAAAATATATCATTTGTGTGTATGTACCATGGCACACATGTAGAAGTGAGAGGATAACTTTCTGGAGTTCTCTCTACCCACCATGTGGGTCCTTGGGTTAGAGCTCAGCTCATTAGGCTTGGTGGTAGTCAAGTATTTTTACCCACTGAGCCAGCCTTCCTGCCTAGACAATATCTTTCTTTTTCAGTATCTTAATGGGAGAAAAAGGAGTTTAAATGCAAATATGGAGCATGCTTGTTTACAAGCTGGAGGAGAAATTTTCTCAAGGACAGAGAGTAACTACAGAATGTATGTATCTTTCACTTTAACAGTAAATTATGAACATTTTCCAAATTTTTATGAACTCAATCACTTTTTAAAGATTGTGTAACACTTCATCAAATGAATACACTGACTTTTAAAAAGAAAGCACATATATATTCTCACATTTTTGAAATTTGAACTACTGGTGTGATTAAAATATATAGGACAAAGTTATTCATATATTTAGAATTACTTCTAAAAATTAAGTTGCTTTAATAAAGAACATCATTCTTAAGGCTGGGCATGATTGCACTTGAATTTAATCCCAGCACACAAGATGCAGAGGCAGGTGGATCTCTGTGAGTTCAAGGCCAGCCTGATCTACAGAGCAAGTTCCAGGACAGCCAGGGGTACACAGAGAAACCCTGTCTCAAACAAACAAACAAACAAACAACAAAAGCCTTTAATCCTAACACTCAGGAGGCAGACAGGATCTCTGAGTGTGAGGCCAGCCTGGACTACAGTGTGAGTTCCAGGACAGCCAGAGCTACACAGAGAAATCCTGTCTTGAAAAACCAAAAATAAACAAAAAATGAAAATTGTTCATATAGTTTTAATGTAGAATGTTAAAATGCTTCCCAAAGAGACACTGTTGACTTTTACCTCACTTGTAGCACATGCTTGTTTTCCCACCCACCCCCCCCCCCCACCAAATTTAGAAATTTTAGGACTTTTTAGCGTGTGATAATTTAATGGGGAAACTATTGCTTTGTCTCAATTATATTTTTATTACCAGAGATTATACTTATTCTTTGCTGGTTTTGTATCATTAAACATTTATATAGCTAAAGTATTCCTATTGTTATTTACCTATGTGTAGAAGCTTCTTAAATATTAAAAAGTATAAACCTATAGCCTATCTATGTAAATGTATCACAAATGAAAACTCAGCATTTCTGCCTGATCTCCAGTTTTAAAATAACTATACTTCAGACTGAAACATATAGCCAAGTCTCTTTTCTAAACTTTCATATTGATGTCTTCCAAAGTTTCACACTATATCACTTTTGATTATTTAATTTTACTTTTAAAATACATTTATTTATTTTGTGTGTGTATGTTTATGTTGTATATGGGTCAGTTTGTACCTTCCATAGTACATGGGGATGTCAGAGAAAAATCTGGGTGGAATCAGTTGTCTCCTTCCACTTTGTGAGTCCCAGAGAGATTGAATTCAGCACATCAGGCTTTGTGACAAACACCTTTACCCAACTGAGCCATCTCAATGCCCACATTTATTTGATTTTTGGTTGATACAAGATCTCACTGTTTAGTCAGGCATGCCTAAAAATCATGAGCCTCCTGAGAGCTGGGTGCTAAGGCGTGTATCAGCATGTCCCGCTTAGTTTATCACTCTTAACATAATCTTCTAAGGGAAATATTGGTTACTGAATTTGTGTTTTAGTGTTTGTGCACACAGCACTTCTCTTTTCTAAACTACCAAACCCTTCAATGTTTCATAAAGGACTGTTCAAGCTCCCTGTTCCCCAGAGGCTGAGTCTGAGCCAGAGTTTGTTATGCAGGACATGTATCAGGGATCATCTGTGAGATCTGCATTAGAAGAAGTGAACCTTAGAAGTGCACATGTTCTGAAAGCAGGACATTTAAGAAGTAAGTGGAGGTGTGCTATGTGGAGGACTCACCTGGGGTTGTGGAAGGTCTGAAGCTAGAATGCCTTTCAGTATAGTCTCATCTCAAGATATAGGGACCAAGCTTTTATCATCAGCCTTGCCCATCACCAGATGAGCTCTACACCTAGACAAGAAGCATGACCTTATGGCCCTTTTTGGCATATGACAACTCTTAGAGATTGAACTGCATCTTTTAGCCACCAATCCTCTCAGCAGCTGGTATAATGAATGTCTCAATCTTAAAAATGGAGTCTGGAAAAAAAAAGGCCCACTATGTCTGCCACAGCATTGAAAAACACTGGCATAACTTGCAGTTCTTTTAGGGACAGTGATTTCTGTGCCATATAATGTCTGGCCTTTGTATGGGCCTGGGTAGAGAGTGTGCTTTTGTTTCCCTAATCTGCTTGTCCTGGCTCTTATGTAGAGGTTTATATTAGCATATTTTGAATCAAGGTCAGTTCTTCCTTGGATGAAGAATTGCTCTGCCTGAGTTTTATGGGCTTTGTGGGTCTGTCAGATTTTCCTTTTTGATATATGTGGGTTCATTGTATCAGTTCTGTTCCTTTGGAAAACCCTGAGTAATATAAGCAGCAAATGCTGTTAACCCACCACTGAGCCATCTCTTTAGCCGCTCACCTTTCTTTTAGTTAAGAGATTTATCATTATTGTTGTTGTTGTATGTGTGAGTAGTCCAAATTGAATACACCTAGTGAGAACCTACATAAAGCAACATTGCCAGCTCCCTATAAACCCAATTAATGATCCTTTCTCCCCAAAGCCATCATGTCATTATCTAGTAGCATAGATTTGTTTTGTTGCCAACTTTTTCTCATTGTAATTATTTTAATTTAATAATAGTTAACATCTGTTCTTGCTCACTATTATGGATGTGATTAATTCACATGTTTAAGAAAGTTTACAAAGATTTAAAAGTATTTATGTGTGTGTGTCTAAGTGTGTGTGTGTGTGTGTGTGTGTGTATGTGTGTCTGAGTGTGTGCTATATTTATGCAGGTGCCCAAAGAGGCCTGAAGAGGGCATCAGATCCCCCTGGAGCTGGAGTTAAGGGTGACTGTGAGCCACTCTACAAGGGTGATGAGAACTGAACTCCTGCTCCTGCCTTGTAGAAGAGCAGCAAGTGCTCTTAACTGTTAAGCCATCTTTCCAGCCCACCATCTCTCATTTCTATAGGACTTTATGAGATTCTTCTTTGGAAGTAGTTGGGGAATATGAATTATAAAGGGGAAAATAAATAATTGTATGGTTTGAATTTAAATGTCCCTGGAAGCTGGATATGGTGGCTCATGCCTTTAATCCTAGCACTTGGGTGGTAGAGGTAGAAGGATATCTGTGAGTTCCAAGCCCTTATCTACAGATAGCCAAGACTACATAGAGATACCTTGTCTCAAGAGAAAAGAAAAGAAAAAAAAAAAGAAACAAATAAATGTCCCTCTGCAATCTCATATGTTGAAGGGCTGGTCCCCAATGTAGCAGTGTTCTGAGATAGGGCCTTTGAAACTGATTAGACCATAGAAGTTTTGGCCTCATAAATGGATAGATTCATAGCTTATTAGGCTATTGAAAGGTGTGTGGAAACAGTAGAAAGTGGACCCTGTGGAAGAATTAAGTCATCAGAAGCATGCTCTTGAAGGGTATACTCTCCTTCACTCCTTTTCTTCTCTTCTTTGATTCCTGGCCACATGAGGAAGAACTGCTTTGCTCTACCACATGGTTCCTACCATAACATTCTGTGTTAGTGTAGTCCTAGAAATAATGAAGCTGAGTGATCATCATCTAAAACCTCTGAAATAAGAAACCAAAACTTTTTTTCCTTTTAAGTTGCTTATCTCAGGTATTTAGTTATAGTAATGTAGAGTTGATGAACATAGTCAATACAAGTATTCAAAAAGTTTATTACAGATTTCCCCCTATGTATTATGATGTGGGATATAACACTATCATAAAGAGTGAATTGAAACAAGGAAGAACTTCTACTGGAGTAATATTAAATTTGATAGGAGTCAGTCATGCTAGAAGTTGAGCAAAGCTGTAGGCAGAGAAAGAGCAAGTTTAAGGCCAAGGGTTGATCAAAGGCTTGGCATAGTTGAAAAAGGAGTATTTTTAAATTTTCATTTGTTGTTTTTTTGGGGAGTATATGTACCAAGGTTCACATTTGGAAGTCAGATGACAATTTGCAGGAGTCTGTTCTTTCCTACCACCATGTGGGCCTTGAAGTTCAAATTCTAGGTTGTTACACTTGAAGGTAATTGCCTTAACTCACAGAAGAATTTTCCTGGCCCTAACAAGAAGTATTTTTCATTAGAAAGTGTAATAAGGATGGATCTTGAAGGATATGAAGGCAATCAGAATATATCATGCCAGAAAATGCTTCTTTGACATAAAGCAACATGTATTTTGCCATTGTTCTCGGTTGCTTTGTATTTCTGTAATAAAATTATATAAGATCAAAAGAAACACAGGGGCAAAGGGCAGGAACTGAAGCAGAGGCCATAAAGGAACACTGCTTACTGGCTTGCTCCCATGGCTTGCTCAGAGTTTTACACAACTCAGGACTACCTGCCCAGGGGTGCCACCTCTCCCAGTGGTATTAGACTTCCCACATCAATCATTAATCAAGAAAAATCTTCACAGACTTGCCTTCAGGTCAGTGCAACAGAGGAAATTCCTCAGTTGAGATCCCTCTTCCCAGATGTGCCTAGGTTTGAGTCAAGTTGAAGGAAAAAATCTAACCAGAACACCCATTAATATGTACAATTTGTATGCTTTCATATATCAGTTAAAAATAAATTTAAGGATGGTATATAGTACAGTGGTGGAGTACTTGCCTAGTATGTACAAGGTCCTGGGTAAAATCTCTAAGATGGAAAGAAAGAAGAAAGGAAGGAGGGAGGGAGAAAAGAAGGAGAGGGATGGAGGGAAGGAAGGAGAGTGAGGGATAGAGGGAAGAAGGAAGGAAAGAACTAAACAAATGAGTTGAAAAACAATAATGAAGCAGCAGGGGCCAGTGAGATGGCTCAGTGAGTGAAGGTGCTTGCTGCCAATCCTGAGGAGCTAAGTTCAATCCCTGGAACCCACATGGTGGAAATAAAGAACCAACACTCTCTGATGCTTAGGTGCAGACTTTTTTTTTTTTTTTTTTTTTTTTTTTTTTTGTAGCTGTATCCATTGGGACTGGGCTAAGCTACTCTGCATTTTGATTGCTTGTGGTTTTCTGTGTTGATCTCCATCTATTACAAAGAGAAAATTCTTTGATAAGGGGTGAGGACTACACTTACTGGTGGATATAATAAGGACAAATACTTAGAATGTAGTTAGAGATTATGTAGCTTTAGTAAAGTGGCAATTGTAGATCTTCCTCTAAGATCCATGACTTTCACTAGCCCTGGGTAATCGGCTAGATTTCTAATACTAGGAATGATCTCCCTCTTGTTCAATGGGTCTTGGGTCTTAAGTCTAATTAGAGATCTGTTGGTTAGCACTAAAGTACAGGTACTACTGTACCCTTAGAGTTATCAAACCATGCTGGTAATTGGTGTGGTTGGTCCACGGGCTGGGTGGGACTGTTGGTTGCCTCCCTCCTTTGGAAGCTTGCATGGCACCTTCTGGTATCATGAAAGCTAGTCTTCAGGAAGGAGGCATTCAGGTCAGTTCCTGATCAGGGGGCTCTGGGTACTATTCCTGAAGTGTATAGTCTTCAGCAATAAGACTTACCTTCTGCCTTGGGGGCAAGCAGAGACAATAGCAATAGTCTGTAATGTTTTGGGAGTCTCTTGAATGACCCTGATGAACAATTCAAGAGGTCTTTTCATACCTGGTGTTGGGGGTTTTATTAGATGGTCCTCTTAGATGAAACATTGTCATCCCAGATGGAAAATTTTCATTTAAGACTATATATGTATACAGAGGCTTATATGTATCATAGTTGTTTGGTATATTTTTAGGTAGGTAGTTAATAGTATTCTTTATGACTTTTCTAGACATCTTTACAGTTATATTTATCCTCTCTCTCCTTCTTCTGTGTTTATCTCCCTTTCCCTCCCTAATTCGAACACCCCCATTTTTCCATTTCTCCCATCAATAGCTTGCAATTCCTTCTCTATTGCTCTTCCCCTCTACTGCCAACTCTGGAAATAGTACCTTTTTACTTACCTGGTTTCTTCAATTACTCCAGGGTATGTACTCATCTAAAGATTTGAAGCCAGGAGCTTCATATGAGAGAGAATATGTGACATTAGTTTTTCTGGCTCTGGGTTGTCATTTTTGAGTTAGGGTCTTAAATGTAGTCCTGACTGACTTAGAACTTTGGCTATATTCACCAGGCTGTCCTTAAATCTGCAGCAGATGCATCTTCTGTTTAGTGCTGAATTGCAGTTACAAGGCAACATGTCTTTTGGATTTTTGCAACAGGACCTCATCTAGCCTAGGCTGGCTTTGAACTCACTATGCAGTTCAGAATGTCCTTGAACTCCTGGTTCTCCTGCACCCACCTCCAGAGTGCTTCAATTACAAGTGTGTGCTACCAAACTTGACTCTAGCTTCTGTCATTTCTCTACAAAATTATTATTTTCTGAAGATGCTGTGTAAGTAGAGTTCAAAGCCAATATTTTTTCATGCATTATTAGTATATTTTTAATTGTTTTTAAATTAACATACAAGTCAATAAAAATAATTTGCATATAAATGTGTTATCATGCTTTGTTCTCTTGCCCCATATCTTCCCTCACTACAGTACTCTACTTCCCCTCTTTAGTTCAACTGGTTCCTATTCTTTCAGTCTTCCTTTCTTCTTTCCTACAACATGTATTGTTGTACTGAATTGTTTCCCATCATGTGCTTTGATGCTTTGATTCCTGGAGGCACTGCAGTAATGTGTCTTTCATATGCAAATGAAGAAGTTGGCCCCTCAAACGTAGAGATACTGTTCCCCAGTTCTCATCACTCTAGACTAGGTGTCTGAGAGCTGACAATAACTGTTCCAAATTCAAATAGGAGTGTTCAAACTCACTGGTCCTTACCTGGTTGTGGCATTCTCTCTCTGAGAAACTTGAATCTGTTTTCCACTCTTAGACCTGGCAATAGTTAACACATGCCTCTTCTTGTATAATTAGCTTTCTTATATTTAAAAGACAACTTTTTAGAAGACCTAAGTAACTGTGTCAAGAATGAATTCCAGCTGATGAGGTGAATTGTAACTCAGAGCAGAAAGTGATGGGTTACCCCCATACCATTTGCACCACTTTTGAAATAGTTCACATATCTTGCTGGGCTAGTCAATAGTATACTTTCCAGAATTCACACTGGATATGCCTGATGGTTACTTTTCTCATCCAGTCGCATGCACAGTGCCTTTTAGCACCATTAAAGTGGGGGCAAAGTTTCCTGGTAACAGCTAGCATGATTTCTTTGACTGTGTTCTTTTTTTTAATAGTTACTTTATTTTTATTTTATTTGCATAGGTGCTTTGCCTGCATGTATGTCTGTGTGAGAGTGTCAGATCTTGGAGTTACAGACAGTTGTGAGCTGTCATGTGGGTACTGGGAATTGAACCTGAGTCCTCTAGAAGAGCAGTCAGTGCTCTTAACCACTGAGCCATCTCTCCAGCCCCAAACTATGTTTTTGAGTCATGTTCTATGACTCAAGTATGCAGTATCTTCAGCAATAGGTTCTCACCATCAAGGTCTGGAGGTTAACAAACAGCAAAAGTGATAGCTTGTCATATTTGAGGGTCTATGAGGCCCCACTGACCAACCATTCCTGTCAAAGCCAGTATTTTGCATTGCCTCTCTTTCTCGCCCACCCCCTCTCTCTCTCATCAGTCTCACAGTGAGCCTGTCCTTGAAAAGTGATTCTTCGGCCTCAGCTTTTGAGTGTTAGGATTATAAGTGTAGGCCACTGCACCCAACTCTTTGGTACTTTTCCTTGTGATTTTTCCCAAGTACAGTGCACTGCATGCATTAATAACATGGTAGTTTTTCTCTTGCTAATCTGCCTTTTGTTATAGGATTCATTGGAACCAAGAACTGATGAAGCTTTAAAAAAGTTAATTTTCTTCTAAAGGTGAGCAAGAGAATGTCCCTGTAGAATATTGCCATAAATGTCTAGGATCTAGGATTTTATTTCTGAGCAGTTAGAAACCATTGTAAAGTTTTCAGAAGGGGACCTTAATGGTCTAATCTATGTTATAGCTTCTATGGGAAGTATGGGTTAAAGAGGACAGGGATAGCATGAGGAAAACAGAGTGCTACTGCATTGGTTCAGGTCAAAAATTACTAGTGCCTTTTAGAGCTCAATAGCAGAACACTTGTCTACCATTCATGAGGCCCTGGTTCTGTGACCAGCACTGAAACAGACAGACAGACAGACAGACAGACAGACACACACACACACACACACACACACACACACACACACACACACACCGACAGGGGAGAGAGAGAGAGAGAGAGAGAGAGAGAGAGAGAGAGAGAGAGAGAGAGAACTTTACATAGTGCCCTATCTTCTCAGTACTGAAGAGAATGAGGTAGGAAGGTTATGAATTTCAAGTCTGTGAGAGGAGGGATTGCTCTGAGAGGTGACAGTGTTGTCATCATTTTCCAAGGCAGAGGAATCTTGTATTACTTCTCACCTTTTCATAAAGTTAAGACAGTATTTTCCATTAAAGTATCCTCATAAAATGTATTAAAGTGCTAGATAAATGAATTTCCATGATCAGTTATTACTATTACTTGTGTCTTATAAGTCTGCACCTTTGAATTTCTTTTTATTCTTTTTTTTTCTTTTGAGACAAAGTCACTCTATGTAGCCCTAGATGTCCTGGAACTCACTGTGTAGACCAGGCAATGCTCGAGAATTCAGAGATCTACCTGTTTCTGCCTCCAGAGTGCTAGGATTAAAGGCCTAGCTATTTTTACTCTTATGAGGCCTGGGAAGCTGGATAACAAACTCTTCTCAACTCCCTAGCATTAAATCTAGAGGCCTTGTCAGTATCTGCAGCAGCAGCCTTTTCCTCACTCCCTTGAGTTGAAGGAGGCTCTAGGCAACTAAACTTTCTCTCCTTGTAGTGTTCTTACCATTCTTGCTTCTTTGTTTGGTTCCTCTTCTCTCTCTCTCTCTCTCTCTCTCTCTCTCTCTCTCTCTCTCTCTCTCTCTCTCTCCCTCTCTCTCCATGTGTGTCCCATGTGTGTCTGTGTGTTTCTCCCTCCCCCACCCTAGTTTTCCCCTCTTCTTCCATATCTTCTTTCCCCCTTCTGTATAAGAGAGGATGGAAAGCAGGGAAAACTCTGTGGACATGGAAAGGAGTCCCTTACACCAAAGAATTTTTGAAGTCTATTGATAGCTTTTAGAAATAAGTTCCTGGTTACAAAAAAGAGAGCACCATTCCAATGAATGTGTCTCAAAATGGCAAAACTTTACTTCTGATCAGGAGTATGCTATTCACAAAGAAGTTCACATGATTTTTGTTCCAATGCAGGGGGTGATTATGCCTTTTCTTTATAGGCTGGGTGAGGTTGGACCTCACAGTCTTTCATGATTGGATAGTTTTAAAAGAAGCAGCACAAAGAAAATGAAGGAAAGCATGCAGGCGTAAGCCAGTTAAGTCACTTTTGTTCCCAAACTGCAGCAAGGCCTTGTATATAACTTGGTAGGGAAAGGTTAAAACATTTGCAACAATAGCTAACATGGCAGTGGGACTCTCACAGGGCCTAAACTCTTGACAAAGATCTATAGGCAATGAAGGGAATGCTGAGAATGGGAGAAATAGTCTTCTTCAGGGAGAGACAGCAATTGGATACCCAACACCAAATAGTCAGCCCTGAAAACACATGCTTACAGGAACATACAGACTGAACAAGTTGTAGCTATATGTTAAAGAATACATATATAAAAATATAGGTAACAACAATTAAAATGAGGCTGTGAATCTGATAGAGATCAAGGGTAGTATACGTGGGAACAGCTGGAGGAGGGGAAATGGTATAATTACACTTAATTTCAAAAAATAAAAAACACCTGGATAAAGGTCTTACCAAGTGAAAGAGATAAAAATTTGAATAAAAGTCTTTCCTGGGACATGCTCTTTGAATAAAAGTCTTATATTTAAAAAAGTTTTAGAAGGTGGAAGAGATAAAAATATTTAAATTTCTTGTCATAAACAAAAGTTTTCTAGTTTTTGATGCCAAGACTAATATTAAATGTTTCTTTTTTTTCTTTTCTTTTTTTGGTTTTTCGAGACAGGGTTTCTCTGTGTAGCTTTGGAGCCTTTCCTGGAACTCACTCTGTAGACCAGGCTGGCCTCAAACTCATAGAGATCCAGCTGCCTCTGCCTCGAGTGCTGGGATTAAAGGCGTGTGCCACTACCACCTGGCTATATTAAATGTTTCTTACACAGCCACGAGTGAAGAATTCCAAAACAATTAACAAAATTTGCTGTGAAGGCAGTTGATATAAAGACAATATTTGATTTCAAATACAAATGTTTTGGTGTGTGTGTGTGTGTGTGGACAGCTCTGTGGAATCAGTTCTCTCCTTCCACCTTTATAAGGATGAACTCAGATCACTAGGTTTATATAGCAAGGGCCTTTAGAGTATGAGCTATCTCCCTAGCCTGTTGTGGACTATTACTTTAAGATGTGTTACATTTGTTTATGCTGTGCAAACTTTCTTTAATGATGCAAATGTATGTTGCATTCTTTTATGTTGCATTTGTTTAACTCTGTAAAGCTGTGCTATTTTGCCTTTCTAAAACACCTGACTAGTCTAATAAAGAGCTGAACAGATAATAGCTAGCTGGATGAGAGAGAATGATAGGCAGGGCTGCCAGGTAAAGAGAATAAATAGGAGGAGACCTCTAGGCTTGAGAGGAGAGGGAGGGGTGAGAAAAGGAGGAGAGGAGGACACCAGGTGCCAGCCTCATGGCCAGCCACAAGCTAAGTAAAGAAAGATACATAGAATAAAGAAAGGTAAAAAGCCTAAAGGCAAAATGTAGTTAAAGACAAACAGGATAATTTATGTTAGAAAAGCTGGCTAGAAACAAGGCAAGCGAATGCCAGGCATTCATAAGTAAAAATAAGTAAGAAAAAAGTCTCCATGTATTCATTTTGGAGCTGGGTGCTGGGTCCCCAAAAAGTTAAAAAAAAAATCGACTACACTAGCTCCTAGCTTTTTTAAATCTACCTTTTGCTTTTATTTGTCAACTATTTTTTTTTTTGGTGTGTGTGGAATTAAATCCCATTTTTATGCAAATTAAAAGAAAAGCAAACAAGAGTATCAAATATCAAACTACCAAAAACCAGTGACATTATTCAATATGTATATTTCTCAACTCCCTAAACTTCTTTCTCAACACTGGGGAGTTGCTCCCCCCTCAAGTTTTTCAAGACAGGGTTTCTCTGTGTAGCCCTGACCATCCTGGAACTCACTCTTTAGACAAGGCTGGCTGCCTCTGCCTCCATTGTGCTGGGATTAAAGGCATGCACTACCACCACTACCATTGCCTGGCCTTTTTTTTTTTTAATTTCCCAGCAATTCTCATGTTAGCTAGAGTTGGAAATCACTGCTCTAACAGAGTATCTAATTAAGCAAAATCATGATTAATTCAAAAGCACAGCACAGGAAAATTGCAGGCACATGGGGGATAGACTTAGAACCAACACACTCTGCTTTTGAACAGTCTTAATCTCTTCCAAGACTCAAAGATTACTAATAGCATAATTTATACCCTAATCCTACCAGCTACTACAGCTAGGGCAATAGTCAGCAGTAGGGTGCTTGTTCATCATGCAGGAGACTGTTACTAAAACAAAGACCCCAGAAAACACAACCTGGATAGAACTTTGTCAACTATCAATCATCCATCGTTATAATACTATTTGTTGGTGAGGGAAGACTGAGATATTTAGGCGTAAATAAGAAAGACACAGTCTCAGGGCACTGGAAGAGGGTGAGACCTTCTGGTGCTGGATTCTCCTGGCCCCTTCCAGGAAAAAGCTAAGAGCAAAGGGTCACCCGTGGCAAGGGAATGATCACTCAATTTCTAAGAGCCTTGCTCATTTGAGCTCATTGGTCTTCCTTCCCTTCCAATTTCTGATAACAGAAGACCAAATACAGGGAGTGGGTCAAGGAAAGTGTGGGCCCTTGGTTTTGACAGCAACAACTGTCCTTCACTATGAAGGAAATCATGAAAAGAGATCATTTTCATTTTAGATAGGTTCATGATATGTGTGCTATAGCAAAGGCTGGTTGTAGCAAAGTTTCACTTCAAATGTTCATTCATTGATAAATCAGACATCATTCTGGAATGTTTAACTTCTGCTAAAATGTAGATTTAACCCAATACAGTATGTACTATACCACTTTTGACATTTACTTGTAGGCCCTATATTAGAAGTTGAGGTTAAATTCATCACCAAAATATGATAATATTCTTATAGCTACTACTAAGGTAATGAACTACGAAATTATTTCCCTAGTATTGCTTTGAAAATATATCCCTAGATATTAAAAGAAATCCCAATTCCACCCCAAGGCATTGTTTAACTTGGATTCTTCAGTCATCCTCTACAGTCGGCTTAATGGTCACTCCTCTTTTTATCTGACCCCAACCAACCAATTAAACGCCAATGTTTCTCAACTCTTCAGCTAAGGGCAATTTTTTTTCTCCTACTTCTGTGCACACACGATTAGTCAAAACAATCTTGCCCAAACCTGCCTTGACAGCACTAACTCTTCCTCCTGTTGACAGGGATCCTATGTTGACCATCAGCACTTCATTCTTAGACAGCTTTTGAACCTTTGCTGCTTTCTTGTCTCCTTCAGTTCGGAATACTTCAGGTAAAGCTCCAACTGCTCCAAGCACTTGCCCCACCATTCTATCAGCTCTGCACAAAGTGGGGTCAATCTTTGTTCCAACTCCAATGAGACCACCTGGGGCAGCATACTGAAGA
Organism: Onychomys torridus; assembly: GCF_903995425.1. NCBI lineage: Eukaryota > Metazoa > Chordata > Mammalia > Rodentia > Cricetidae > Onychomys > Onychomys torridus. Next base: position 9,294,695 of record NC_050466.1, on the reverse strand, counting down.
TCATTATGTTCTGCAAAAAGTGACACAATTTTGGAAAAGATTGGTTTAACACCTGAGTTTTCCTTCACTATCTTTTGAAACAACACCAGGTCTCACTTCTATCTCCTGTCCTACCTTTAACACTCCTTTTAGAATACTACCACCAGCTACACCTCCCTTAAGGTTATCAACTTCACAGCCAGGTTTGTTGACATCAAATGACCTGATAACAATGAGATGGGGTTCTGAAGTAGTCTCTTGGGGGCACTGGTATTTTCTTCACTATGTACTCACAGACGACCTCAATATTGTATTTCAGCTGAGCAGAGATTGGAATAATTGGTGCTCCTTCTGCTACTGTTCCTTGTACAAATGTGAGAATCTGCTCATATTGTTCCTTAGCCTGACTTTCTTTTACCAGATCAATTTTATTTTGTAAGATCAAAATATGCTTGAGTTTCATGATTTCTATGGCAGCCAGGTGTTCAGAAGTCTGAGGCTGAGGACATGATTCATTACCAGCTATCAACGGAAGAGATGCATCCATCACTGCTGCGCCATTCAGCATCGTAGCTATCAAAATATCATAGCCAGGACAGTCAACAAAGGAAACGTGTCTGACTAATTTGAAGTTCCCTTTGGTCCCTGGAATGTCTGTAGGAAACTCATCTGGTGTGCTACTTCTGCATGAACTGTAACATCTGGTCTAGGACAACTTGGGTCATCAGGTTTATAAATCTTAGCATTAGCATATCCAAGCTTGATGGTAATATTTCTTTCTAGTTCATTTTTTAATCTGACGGTGTGAACTCCAGAAATAGCCTTTACCACAGTGGATTTCCCATGAGCTATATGACCAATTGTACCAATATTAATTGTAGCTTGTCTGCTGATAATTTCATGTGAAAGTGGTGTCAACTTGGTGACATCCAATGTGGCGAGATCCTGTCGGGAAAGATGTGGCTGCCTGAGAGTCACTCCAACCTCATCCCTAGCCATCTTGTTCAGAGAGGAAGATTTGTCAACCATTTTATTTCTAAACTTTCCTTTCCAAAAAAATGTAAATATGTTCTGTCAATCCCACTGGGTAAGAATAAAACTACTGCCACAATTTTGAGCCAAATTTGAAGCAAACTTTAAATATTGTCCAGGATGATGGACTCTGGCCAGGTCCATTCCAGAGTTCCCAGAAAATGGACATGAGCTATATACCTGATGCCTTCATCCAATGGGGGCAAGTATGCATCCTGACATACTTCTTGCCTATGTACTGCCTTCCTACTTGTAATCAAGCACATCCAGTGCAGTTGGGTCAAACTTGTTTAAGGAAATGAAAATGTGGCTTGTTATCTTACATGAACAACAGCCTGGCGCCCAACGTTCCTGGTATGAATTCACGAAAAAGCCTCTTGCCTGTGTCCTTGCGAGCCCTAGCTCAGGCCCGAGCTCCACTCGGCTAGTTGTGGTGGCGCTTACTGGTAGGATTTACTGAAGAAGGCAGAGGCAGGAGGATCCCGAGTTTGAGGCCGGCCCAGGAGGCTTGCTAAGGAGAAGTTTCGGCCCAGGACCCAGCCACAAACATTTGCGGTGGAACTATGGAGGCAGTGACTGCTGCTCCAAGTTGCCAGCTGTTTCTCATTGTGTTGGTGACTGTGGTGATACTGCTACCTGGGATGAAGTGTTTACTGCTGCTGGTTCAGAGAATTGCCAGGATCATCGTGTTACAAGAAAGCCTCGGCAAAGGTCAGTTTGGAAAAGTTTGGCAAGACAAATGGTGGGGAGAAATTGCTGTGAAGATTTTCTCTTCTAGGGAAGAACGTTCATGGTTCCAAGAGACAGACATTTATCAGACTGTGATTACTCCAAACCACAGAGGAAACACACACACACACACACACACACACACACACACACACACACACACACACAAAAAAAAAAAAAAAAAAAAGTCTTCAGAGAACCATGATCAAGCCTAACAGCAACTTTGAAATCTTCAAAAGGATGATGAGACCTAACAAAGATGAATTCATGTGGACTATGGTAAAGCCATTAGCACCACAGAAAGATCGACTTTGGACTACAAACTGGTCAGGACAATTTCGAGATGACTGGCTGAGATGATACAGCCTGACAGACTACTTGAACAAGGACTTGAAACAAATCTGCACTTTATCATTATGCAGCGGCTGGACAAATGATACAGGACTTGACAATTAACCCAAAAATAGAGTTGAGGTTTAAAAAAAAAAAGAAAAGAAAGAAAAAGGAGAATATAAATATGAGGTAGATCACTGAATCTACTCTGAGAAAAAATAGGATAAATGGGTAGATCATTGAATCTACTCTAAAAAGAGAAAGAGAAAGATGACAAAAGGTAGATTATTGAATCTATTATGAAAAGAGAGAATATGGATATGATAAGATAAAAGGAGATTATGGAATCTACTTTTAAAAAAGGAACTATTTGTTTTAAATAGGATAAGTAATGAAAATTTTTTTGCCCGAGTTTATCAAATGTTACTGGACTGGACATTGTTAATATATATAATGGAGTTTTTTGTCTGAATCTGTCAAATGTTAATGGACTAGACATCGTTAATGTAATCTTGACTATGTATATTGCATATACTTATTGGATATGATTTTTATTATATTAGTTATAAGCTTTTTTTAATTTTAGACAAAAACAGGGGAAATGTGGTAAGTATTATGTTCCCTGAAATATTGTGTGTTTCCCGAAATAAACATATCTGGGGTCAGAGAACAGACAGCCACTAGAACAAAGCCAAAAATGGTGTCTAGAAAATGTGAAGAGTAAGCCATAGCAGAAGTTGGGTGGTGGTGGTACTTGCCTTTAATCCCAGCACTTGGGAGGCAGAGCCAGGTGGATCTCTGTGTGTTCAAGGGCACTTTAGAAACAGCTAAACATGGTGACCCACGCCTTTAATCCCAGAAACCCAACTTTTAATACCAGGGAGTGGGGGTAGAAAGAGAAAGGTATATATGGCGCGAGGACCAGGAACTAAAGGAGTAAAGCATGTAGTTAGTTAAGCATTTGGTGTTGGTTAAGCATTTAGGTTTTGGAGCAGCACAGTTCAGCTGAGAGAGCCATTGGGATGAGGACTCAGAAGCTTCCAGCCTGAGGAAAAATGATCACCTGAGGAACTAGCAAGGGTGAGATAGCTGTGGCTTTTTCTGTGTCTCTGATTTTCCAGCAATCACCCAAATAACTGGCCTCAGGTTTGATTTTATTAATAAGACCTGTTAAGATTCCTGCTACAATAGCCTCCAACATCTCAGGAAGTACCTGTCTTGGGGAAAGGGACTTACAGGTCAGAGGCATTTTTTTTTATGGATCTCTTAGGCACAGTAATTAAAACATAACTTTGGGTCTCACAGCTCATGTTTATCCTACTAAGACAAAACAAAAAAATGCAGCAGAAGAAAATGTTAAAATTCTGCCTTCACTCTAGCTACATGACTGCACATGTGAAGTTCAGGAGTTAAGCAAAAGGTCTTTTGTCTTACGTCATCAGCAATCACCGCATGTGTGGTGTAGCTCCATAAGGGGAGCCCTTAAAAAGTTGGATGCAAACCCTACCCTCTCTCTGCTCTGCTCTCCCCCTACCCCACCATCTTTCCCTCTACTCTCTGCATGTGCTCCTTCCCAGGCCTGGTTCTCTTGTACACCACCCCCTGTTCCTCCTAATAAAGCTCTCTGTAAGTAGGTAGTTGTGGCTATGGTTTGTGACTTTTGATAGGAAATCACAACATGTCCACATGTTTGAGCTTGCCCGGCGGACCGCGTAGTTATTTCCAGTTCAAAATAGCCATTTCCAGGTCAGAACATCTCGAGTGGCTAGGACTCCGTGGCTTTACATGGTTGTGTAAAGCGCTTGCGGCCATGTAATCTATGTGCATGCATGGAGTAGCCACATGTGGTCCTGTGCGCATGCGAGGCCCACTCTTTAAAAAGCTGGTGCCATTTTGCACAGGTCTCTCTTTTCCTCTCTCTTCTCTCCTCTCTCTCTCCTTCTCTTCTCTCCTCTCCTCACTCACGTGTGTGTTTCACACAGGCCTGTCACGTCTCTTTCTATCCTATATTAATAAACAGCTCTTCTGTGTTCTTGTCGTGTTCAGGACGTGTTCCTCATGGGGTAAGAGTGCTGCTAAATAACTAACAACTTTTCCTCCTGGTAACCAGCATTGCCACCAGTGCCATTTATCATCCTTTCAGAAAAGGCTTTTGTAGTCCCATCCTATTTCACCTGGTGATTTTTAATTCATTCTCATTTTCTTTCCTAGTTGCTTTCTCAGTCCCATTCCTTAGCCAAACTTTCTGAGTTTCCTAATGTGTATCCTATTGCTACTTACTACTCTGTTCTACCTGCCTTTGCTAATCAACATATCTTGGCTGGCTTATTATTTAGCTTTCTCCAGTACTCAGAATTTCTTCTGTCCCTAAAGTACTCCTTTCTCTTCACTTCCAGAACGCCATAGTCTTGAATTTAGCTCTGATTATCTCTAATATCTTTTCTTCTACCCATTTCTGGATATTCTTTTGTATGTCAATGTTTTACCCTTGGGTCTTGATCACTCCATACTCTTTGACTAATGAAGTCATGTACTCTTATGACCTCTGTTACTAGTGTCAGGGCTCTGAAAATATCCTAAAGATTATCACTGACCATTGCAAAGAGGTTCTCTCTGTAATTCTTTAAATTTGCATTAAGGGTAGAGTCACAGAAGGGAGCACAGTTGTCTTCCATCTCCACTGGGAAGTCTCATTACCCGTCTCAGAAAAGCAGACTGTGCTATTTGAGACAGACTTTGTTCTAGATGCTGTTGTTCCCACAAGCTCATTCAAATGCCAAAGGGAATTGTTTTACAAGCTAGTTTCTGTCCCTGTATGTATTAATTTCCTTAATAATCATTTGAAGTCCCTCAAGACCTTCTTCTTCTCTGTGAAGAAAAGTATGTAACCTTCAATTCTCCAGCCTTCATCTAGCTCTCCTAATCTGTGCATGGTTCCATTATTGTTGAGAAAGTGGTGTCCTTTCTATTTAATGTGGTATCATTTCATTGCAATGAACTTTTAGGTGGCAGAGGAAAATTTTCTTTTTGCACCTACAGGATCCACAGGTTGATTCTCCTATAGGATCCTGACACAGAAATATCTGAATGTCACCCAAATCTCATCATTCTTTCATAGATACCATCAATACATTCAACAGGCCTAGAATACAATGCAGCTTGTTGTGGGAAGTACAAAATATTCCTCTCCCAAATCCAAAGGGTGGTTGAGCTTGAGACATGATAGAAAGGTAGTTTATCTATCAGAAGGGGATAATGAGTCAGTATAGAAAAACAGAAAAAATCTTGGAGCCATGGGAAAGAGAGAAAAAGAAAAACTTCTGAGGCTGAAATCTGGTTGAAGACCTCTGCTAGGAGAGTAGCAAGAATTCCAGCACAATTGAAGAGCAAAACCATAAAGTCTAGGGGAATTCCTCAAGCTAGTGAGGGTGGCAGTGTAGAGCCACAAGATGAAGGCAGTTAAGGAGAAACTGATGCAGGAGATCTCTTTTTTGCCTTCCTCTTTGACTAAATGCAGTATACAGATTTCCAAAGACTAAAGACATTCTACCCATTTCTTTAGGAAGAACAAAGACAACATTGGATCCTATTTGACCTGAAGATGTGTTACAAAGCAGATGAAAATAAAAATGTATGAGAAATAAGCTGTGCCTTGCCAGGAAGAAATAGCTTACCTTTCCCTCACATTTGGTTTGATATGCAATGTAAACAGTCTTGTTATCACAGCTTTCCTCCCTGCCACACCTTCCTCCTCCCAACCTTTATCACTTTCACTTAAAGCTGATGTGCTTAATGGCATCACCGGAGGCCTGGCTTGAAGCTGACATTTAAAAAAGAAGATGAGAGATAGCTTTGGCTAGCAAACTGTCAAAGACAAGACCTGAATGGATCCAGAGACAAACAACTTCACTACATTCTGGAAAAATGAACTGGGATTTTCCATACACTGCCTCTACCTAAACACTTTCAGATTGCCTTGACTGGGGTAAAGGGGAATGAAAAAAATGACAGACACACATACAGAAGAGCTGTACAGAAAAGCTGGGGTCAGGTGAGCTATATGCTCTGATGGAAATGAAGCAGCAGCCTGAAATCTCAGCTCCTTTATATGCAAGTGAATGAGGAGGTGAGTTAATTAATGTCAGTAGAGGGTCTCTGTAGGGGAGTAGTCTCAGACTGCAGTGATCCCAGTGTTAGGGTCATGGAGATGTCCCACAAAAGACCACCAACTATGTATGCAATCATATTATTATCTTGAGAAGGTACCAGCATGTTGTTGCTGCATAACCAATAAAAAGGCAAAAATGGCAACCTGCAAGAAAAGCTTGCAGGCTCTTTTATACACAACTAAAGGAATTATAAAAGCAGTGTGATCATTCTACCTAGGATTGGCTTATGCAAGTGGCAATCATATAGTGTCAGTTAAATTGGCGCTGCTCATGGTTGGCCACCTCCCGCAGCAGCCATGGTGGCGGAGGAGCGTGCTGGTGGAAGAATCACGAGCCATGGTTACCTTTCTAGAGCTTTATTGGGAAAGGGGGATAGAGGGGAAGAGAGGGAGAAAGAGAGACACACACACACAGACAGAGAGACAGAGAGACTGTGGAGGGAAGAGAGAAGGGGGGGGCACAGAGGGCCCGCCCGCTTTTTAGGCTGGCCCTTGTCCCAGGATGATGACGTAATTAAAGACAAAACCCTTACAATTAGTACATCTCTAATTGGTTAGGTCTAGCAGGGGTGAGCTAAGTTTATAGCTTTTCCATTCTTGGTCAAGTCTGCACAATTCCTAGGCCTTGTCCTTATTTGGTTATTGCCTTAAGGTACCTGGAGGGGGGCAGTTGGTCCAGGCATACATGTAATTCTCCTCATCCTTACTGTCACAGGCATTGGTGTTTGATTACCCTTTGTTTGTGAACTGAGGCCTAGTTCTTAACTATTAAGTTCTTAGCTATTAAGTTAATAGTTCTTAGTTATTAAGAGCCAGTCATTATGATATTTGCCTGGCCCTCTCACACAGGAGAAGGAAGCTGTGGCTGACAATTTTCTGAACATACTCTTTTTTGGCTCAAGGTCAACAGTTAGTTCATCAACATCTGTACTCTGACCAGGGGAAGGTCTTGCCAGCCCCCTGAGCCCAAACCACAGAAGATGTTGCCATTACTATGGGTCTGGAATATTGGGGACTTTGACATGGTCATGCTTGTGTCAACAATACACATTCATATAGGGCTATATTTGCTGCCCCAAATCCAACATTCCATAAGAAAAACCTTGAGATACATCCCGTTTTGAGAATGGGGGAATCTTTGAGGTGGAAGGTCTATCACATTTGCCTCAGGCTGGAATCTGATTAAAAAACGGATTCTCCCATCAGTCTCTACTTGTATCTTTTTTTCTTGGTGAGATTTGGGCAGGTAGCAGAAACGTCAGATTAGAAGAACAGTGGTACAAAAAGAATCTAGATGAACAAGCTTTATCTACATTTGATTTACAGGTATAGCTTTGATAGGAAATCACAACATGTCCACAAGGTTGGGCTTTCCCGGTGGACCGCCTAGTTATTTCCAGTTCAAAATAGCCATTTCCAGGTCAGAACATCTCGAGTGGCTAGGACTCCGTGGCTTTACATGGTTGTGTAAAGCGTGCACGGCCATGTAATCTATGTGCATGCGTGGAGTAGCCATATGTGGTTCTGTACGCATGCGCGGCCCACTCTTTAAAAAGCCAGCGCCATTTTGCACAGGTCTCTCTCTTCCCTCTCTTCTCCTCTCTCTCTCTCTCTCTCTCTCTCTCTCTCTCTCTCTCTCTCTCTCTCTCTCCCTCCTCTTCTTCTCTTCTCTCCTCTTCTCTCCTCTTCTCTTCTCTCTCTTCTCTTCTCTCTTCTCTCTTCTCTCTTCTCTCCTCTCTCTCTTGTCTCCTCACTCACATGTGTGCTTCACATTTTCTGTCCTCTTTTAATAAAAACTCTTCTGTGGTTGTCGTGTTTGGGACATGTTCCTCGCGGGGTAAGAGCGCCAAAATAACTAACGGTGCTGTGAGGGAACCAGGGCTTCCTGGCACTTTGCGCCTGGAAACCCGGGAACCGGGGATGGAAACTCTGTGCTACACTATCCGGGAACTCTGCTCCGTTTGCGACAGATCACTCTCCATTAGCCTGGTTGCACAAATCCGCATGCAACACTGCTAATGATTGGTGAGTTTTCCCTTATCGCAGGCCCAAATTCCCAGCCACCTCCCACGTCTGCAGCTTGAGATATTTTTCGCGATGGGACCACCACCGTCAGGTGCGTCCTGGGGCTGTGTGAAGCCGGCACGTTCTTCGCGCCCGACATTGCGGCTGGGCGTTAAGGGCTCACGGGGAGTCCTTGCTTCACACAGCAGTGGGGGGGGACACTTATCAGCTGACGAGCTGATAAGGTGGCTTCCGCCCGACATCTGTCCAGCCTCCGGGAGGTCTTGGCTCCGGATCATGTTTGGTTTTTTTTTTCTGCCTCTCCGCTGCAGACATGGGAAATAAGGCTTCCAACTCGATCAGCCCTAATTCTCATTTAAGGCTGCCTTCTTGAGGCTTTGAAACCTCTTACTTTAATGTCTTACTTAAAGATTCCTAAGCTTATCCGTCTCTGTACTGAGAGATGGCCCAAGTATGCTTTAAAAAATAACAAAAAAAATCCCCATCTTTTATGGGAGTTATCTAATTCTGGCCAGAGAACAGGCAAATGGAAAGAGTTGCTCTTTACCTTAGCTTTCTCTCTCTCAATAAAGCTCTAGAAAGGTAACCATGGCTTGTGATTCTTCTGCCAACCAGCATGCACCTCCAGTTGGCTGCCGCAGGTAGTGGCCAGCCATGAGAAGCACTTTCCACTATTGATACCGCCACGATTTTTTACAGTGAGTCTGCTGTTCTAATGGCTGAAATCTGAGCTATACGTTTGCGACGGACAATCCCAGGGGTTGTCCAGGCTGTGCTGGCAATGGCAGGCACATTTTGCTTGGAACAAAAATGTTGTCTGGGGTCTACCGGGTAGACCACTGCACCACAGTTGCAGCCCTTCCCATCCCTTGATGAAGAGGATGGCGAACTTGAGCTGATCTCTTGCCATTCTTTGGGGATGCCCAAGATTGGAGTCTGATCCCGGTTTGTTATTTTAATTTTTTATTTTCCACTCAGCTACAGCCATTGGACAGAGGGCGGATACCACCCACTTACATTGGCGGATGGGGTGGGTACTGGTAAATCTGGCCACTTAACAGCTTTGTGGTATGGTATCGGTAAACCTGACCTAATAACAGTGTGGCAGGTACTTCAGCCAGCAAATGGGAAAATAAGAGTTGCTTCATCTCCAAGCTTTCTGCTAAAGCTCTAAACCCTTTCTTTCCTTTCCCACTTCGTCTTTGGGCACGTGTAACCTTTTCTGTCTGACTTCCACGCCAGCGGTGGGCGGGCTCAAATGCGCAGGCTTAGGCGGTTTCTAAGACTCACCCTAACTCACCTTAACTCCATCCACTCATTCTCACACTGCCTTGAGAACCATAGACGGGTCTAAAAGCAGCTGAGATCTAAACAATTAATTACAATAATCAGGATGGCTCCTAAGCCAAAAAAATCAGCTTATAGCCTCAGGCAAGTCTTCCAAAGGATCGGTTTACAGTCTGCCTACTGGCAGATCCTTCCAAAAGCTGTCCTTAAGCCACCAATCGTCAGGGAAAAATTCAGGACACAGAGTAAAATCCATCTCTTGTTCCCGGCTAAAAGTTAAGTATCTGGAGAGCAAGGCTCCTGACCCCACGGGCAAAAGAGTCATCTGTGGCTTTTAAGGTGTGCCAGGAAAGAGAAGCCCAGAAACAAAATTGCCAAATGCTGGTACTCGCTGACTCCCAAAAGCTGTTGGGTCCCTGTTTTAAATGAAAAAGGCCATGGGCTAGCGAATGCCCTGCCCATCAACAGCCTTGTCCTTGTGCTGTCCAAAAAGACAACCAGTCAGCTGACTGCCCCCAGGCACCAAGACGCATCCAGCAAACCTAGGCTTGGCTACATACACAGCAGGGAACCCAGAACTCAACAGGGAAGCGATCAGTTTCTTTCCTTCTGGACACCAGAGCCATTGACTCAGTCCTGGGAGTTTTAGGATGTCACTCCACCTTTCTATTGTCGGGAACAGAGGACAGCCTTACTTACCTCCCCAGATTTAATTGTACTTTCAGAGTTACTTAATGAGAAAGATTTCCAACTAAGATAAGAGCTGCTTGTCTCACTTTAAAGTTACCGCCTATGTTTCTCATGTGCATACACACAGGGCCATGATCTTTGCCTTGTTCCTGCCTTGTCACCAACTCCAGAGAAATAAGGTAGCACCCCTTTCCCGACTAGGGCTACACAGGGCCGGAGGCAAAGTGGACCATCAAAATATCCAGGTGGTAAGGATATAACAGTCTATCACTATTCAGTACTCAGCAACTGATCACCTGTGTATCCCAAATGCTAAACTAACAAAACAAACAGGTGCTTTAAATAAATTGCCTTAAATAAGGCTTGTCTCAGGTAAGAATTAAGCAGAGTACTAGAACATCACAGCCGCCTTTTAACATGTCTCCATCCAGACAGGCCAGATCTACCTCAGATAAATGTCAACTCCAAAAACAAAATAATAATGAGTCTTTTGTCGAAGCTTTTTATGTCACCAGTGTCTTGTCAGACAGAAGGTTCCCAGCCACACCATGAAGGACAGACAGCTGCAGGAAAGGCATGACAGAACTTCATCCCAGGACCAGCCACACCATGGAAGATGGACACAGCTGCAGGACTTCATCCCAGGACTTCAGGAGGCAGCTTCCCCGTTTCCCCCAAGAATCAATCAACATCCACCATTCAGCCTGAAGCAGTCTTTGAGAGAAACGGTGCCCCATACCCATCTATTCACATTTTTTTCTTTTTTTAAGAACATATGAGTCGGGAATGATAGGAAATCACAACAACATGTCCACACGGTTGGGCTTTCCCAGCGGACTGCCTAGTTATTTCCGGTTCAAAATAGCCATTTCCAGGTCAGAACATCTTGAGTGGCTAGGACTCTGTGGCTTTACATGGTTGCGTAAAGCGTGCACGGCCATGTAATCTACATGCCTGCGTGGAGTAGCCATATGCGGTTCTGTATGCATGCGCCGCTCACTCTTTAAAAAGCCGGCGCCATTTTGCACAGGTCTCTCTCTTCTCTCTCTCTCCTCTCTTTTCTCTTCTCTCCTCTCCTCACTTACGTGTGTGCTTCACACAGGCCTGTCACGTCTCTTTCTAGCCTATATTAATAAACAGCTCTTCTGTGGATTTGTCTTGTTTGGGACGTGTTCCTCGCGGGGTAAGAGCGCCAAAGTAAATAACTAACAAGCTTCCCCCAAGTACTGCTCATATAGACTTATATTCCTTTTCCATTTGTCAGTGGGCTACTGGGACAGAGACACAGCTACATGCTGTAACTTGTAGCAGCCTGGGGAGTTCTCAGTAACCTCCACTCAGGTAAAGCTTGATGCTTGGTTTTGTCATTAAAAAAAAAATTCAGAAGAAGCCAATATAAAGCAAAGCTGGAACAAATTAAAAGTTGTTTTTTAAAAAAGATTTAAGAACAGGAGTTATAGTCAAAATGATACTCAGGGAAAGAAGAGACTGTGGGATGTATTTCTCAGTGGAGAGACTTACCTTGTTGTCTTTACTGTAGCCATTTTGGTGGATTATTAAGATAACTTCAAAAGGTTGCTGAGGAACTGAAATGTATTGCAAGGTGCTTCCTGAGGTGTACCCAACAACAAAGATGTAGGAATTAAGGGCATCTTTATTGGAAGCAAATGTTAATATGGGGACAAGTGAGATGGTTCAGTGGGTAAAGGCACTTGCCACCAAGCTTGACAACCTGACTCTGAAACCCAGAACTCACCCACATGGTGAAAAGAGAGAAGTTACACATCAAGTTGTTTTCTGACTTCCACATGTGCACTGTTGCGGGCACGTGCCCATACATATTAGTGTGTTAGAATTCTTCTAGCTGGCAAGAGACTTCATTCAGTCAGATGCTCCAATGAAGGAGTCCTTTTCCTTTCCATATCACCCGATTGTCTGTCTTTGTATCTTAACTTACTCTGTCCAATCACTTGTCTGAAATTTGTAGTTGCTTGTTTGTTTTGAGACAATGTCTTTTTATAAGGCCCAGCAGGAAGGCCTGAAGCTTGCTATGCATTTAAGCTCTATCACAGGAATAGGAGGAGAAGCAACTTGATGTTGCTCTCTGTGTAGCCTGAAGAGCTCTTAGAGACCTCTACTCCAGTAAATCAGAGTTTTGACTTATGCCTCAGAAATTCAGAATGAGTCCGTGTGAAGCAGAATTGGAGTTTGAGTTTACAGACTCAAAGAGACAGAATTGAGTACATACATGGAAAAGATACACATTTAAATAGCTACCCGTGTGATTTTATGGCTTTTGAAGTTACATTGTTCAAAGAATGTAATGCATAACTAGGTTTAAAGGTTACAAAAAACACTTCAGAATTAAGGGGTGAATTGGTTCCTTTTTTTTTTTTTTAATTTGAAAGAATTTCTTAGAGTGAGTCTGGAGCCTGCCTAGCATACCAAAGGTCCTTGATTCAATTCATCATTCTCTAAATCAGGGTAATGGCACATGGGTCTGTAATCTCCTTCTCCAGAGGTGGGAGCAGGAGATTCTGGGGTTCAAAGTTATCCCCCAGCCTCAGCTAGCTCCTGGCACACCTGGGCTACATGAATTCCCGTCTTAAAACTCCCACAGCAGGAAATTCAGATCAACTGCCTAACGGGATGTGGTTAGGCAGAATTCAGGGAGTGGCAACTGAAGGATCAGGTGTTCAAGGCCATCTTATGAGATTGTATAATGGTCTATGGAGTTCCTTGTTCAGATTTATTGATAATAAAGGATTGCCAATAAAGCTAAAATCAAGGTCATAGGAGTTTATTATGACATATATTTTATTATGACATATATTATGACCTATATCTTTAGCATGAACTATTATCAGTTTTAGTACTCTTATTTGTATCTCAGCACATAAATGTAGTTCTATTCTAGTAAGTCTTTGATATAGTGTGGTCAATTCTATCAAAATTCTTGATCCTTAGTCAGCAAGAGATATAAGCCAGATTTAGAAGGATGATATGATTCTTACCTTTCTCCATGTTCCCTTAGTTTTCCCTGTCTTCCTTCTGCTCAGGCTGGCTTCAAACTTGTGATGCTCCTGCCTCAGCCTCCTGAGAGCTAGGATAATGGATATGTATCAACATGCACAGCTGAAAATGAACTAAGTTTTTTTGTTTTTTGTTTTTGTTTTTTGAGACAGGGTTTCTCTGTATAGCTTTGGAGCTTGTCCTGAAACTCACTCTGTAGACCAGGCTGGCCTCAAACTCACAGAGATCTGCCTGCCTGTGCCTCCCAAGTGCTGGCATTAAAGGTATGAGCCACCACTGCCTGGCAACACTAGTTGTTTTATAAGATGCTTTGTAAGCTACCATTCAAGACAATTTCTTTGAAAACTACTAGAGTGACTCCTATATGAAATATCTTGTTCACAAAACTGTCTTTTTTTAAATTATGCTTACTCTTTAATTACAGGAGTCCATTCCTAATAAGAACCAATGAGTGTTGAAGAAAACAATAGTTTTTATTGTCTACCATAACCAAATTCTTTGTGGTTCTTGGGGACCTAACCCAATGTCTTGCTGGGCTTAGTGATAGAAGCCTTGCCTAGCATGTGTGAGGCATTTGTTCCTGAGCATCACAATAAAAAGAAAAAAGTGAACCAGAGCATTGGGCATGCTAGGCAAGTATCCTGCTGCTGAGCCCCTCCATTATCTCAAAAACACTAGTTCCTACATGAAATTTGATCTGCTTGCTTTCATTTGTTTAGGTCCCACTGCTAGTGCAGTCCTTAAATTAATTTTTGGTTTAGCTTATTATTCATTTAGTTAGTTAGAGACAGAATCTCTTTATGCAACCCTGACTGGTTTGCTATTCATTTTGCAATCTAGGTTGTCCTTGAACTCATAATAATCTTCCTGCTTCAGTGTCTCAGATATGTGCTTGCTTTGCTTGTCTTTAATATTCTTGAGTCCTGAAACACATATGAAACATCGATCACAATATAAAATATTTCTATCTAGAAACTACAAAAGCAGGTTCTTTGTTGAGACAGGGCCTCCTGGAACCAAGGTTGGCCTCAAATTTGCTACGTAGCTGAAGATCTTGAACTTCCGATTCTCTTGCCTCCAACTTTCCAGTGTTAGGATTAGATGTGTGCGCAATCATGCTCAGTTTTATGCTGTGCAAGGGATCAAACACAGAGTTTTGTGAGTGCTAAGAAAGCACTCTGCCATGTTTGCTGCATTCCCCAGTCCCAAACAGCTCTATAGAACTTGTTTTTTTTTTCACATGGAAATCCTTGAGCTGTAATCTAATAGCATAGTTGTCATTATTTTCATGGAAGTTATTTCCTCAACATGTAAGAAAAGTATTAACTATATGATCAGTGCAACACTATGCAAATGTATCAAAAAGTAAAGTAAAAGAGCAACATATATTTGTATTATTAATATGTCGCAACTGGGCATAGTGACATATTTCCATATATATATATATATATATATTCAGAACCAAGGCTAATCCTCAAGGTAGAGGGGTCATGGTTTTTCACACTTCTTTGTAACTAACTTATACTCTAGGCAGTCCTATATATGTAAAACATTTGCCTAAATTTTACTAGTATTAATAAATCTTGGGAGTCAGAAATTGAGGTTAAAAAGCTGATAAATACAAGGAACAGCAGAGGGCCAATTGGTAGACCCTACTCTTCATGGTTTCTCAATCTAAAAGCCCCTGAAATCCCCCTCAGCCTCTCCTTCCCTTTTCCTATCATCTCTGTCTAACTTATCAGTACTCCAACATCTCTGTGGATAATCACAGTCAGCCAATCCCTGACTCCATCCTTGATTCAAGGTGGCTTCATTGGCATATCGGAGTGGCAGTGCAAACAATTCTCCCACACTATACAACCTTAATAGTTATACATGTCACTCAGGGTTAGGAATCTTGATACACTGTAAATTATTCATTCATGAAAATTCTTAGGAAAGTCTTATCACAGACAAACACATTTTCCAATTCCTTTTTGTGGCATGTATGCATTGACTATGTGTACAATGTGTGGAGGTCAAAGGTGAACTTTGGTTATCTTCCTCTATCAACTTTATTTATTTTTTAGATAGAGTCTCTCACTGAACTTGCCTCACCTGGCTTTTACATGGGTGCTGGGGATCCAAACTTGTATCCTCATGCTTGCACAGCACACACTTTACCCACTGAACCAACTCCCCAGCCTGATAATTTTTCTTTTCTTCAAGGCTTTAAGATTCTCCACCTTAGTGTTAGTTCAGTATTCATGGGAACCTATCTTTTTCTTTGGAGAAACTTATTCCATGGCACATTAGGCAAAAAGAAAGAAAAGAACAAAATTTATACCATTTAGAATAGTACATGTGTGATACTCCCTATTTTCACTGGATTTATTTCCTCAGGGCATGAATCTGTAATAAGATATCATATGTCATTTGTAAATTCTGAATAGAGCTCAACTGGTTGAGATTAGTAATCATCCATGATCAGTGTATTAGTTATCTATGGCTACATAACAAATTCCCCTCAAATTTAGCAACTCAAAACAACAAACACTATACACATAGTGGGAGACAACTGTAACCCCAGCATTCAGGAAGCTGAAGCAGGATCAATAATTTTAAGTTGGCTAAGTTTATAACAAGTTCCAGGTTACCCTGGGCTAGAATATGATCAAATTTTATCCTGTCTCAAAAAATTTTGTTTTCAAATTTAAAAAATCCAAAAAGATATAGTATGTCTTGTATGTGTTTACATAACTTTTATTATGTCCCTGTAATGCATCCAAATTCAAGTGTAGCTTAGCTGAGTACCTCTGCTGGCTTGATGAGTTGCCTGGTTCTGGTTCTTCTATATGTTGTTATCAAGGTGTCTGCTGGGACCACAGTCATCCTCAGTTTCTACCAAAGGTTGTTGGGAAGTCTCTGTTTCTTGCTGGCTGTTGGTTGAAAGCCATCCTTAGTTGTTTTTTTTTGTTTTGTTTTGTTTTGTTTTTCTTTTCATAGCAAAGCTCAGAATACAGAAGTTGATTTCATCAGAGCAAGCAAAAAGTGCCAAAGAGAAAATGTGATTTCTTAATCTATATTTTTTAGAGAGACTTCTATTTCTTGCTCTTTTCATTCATTTGCTTCTCTTTCTCTGAGGTGCTGGGTACTGAACTAAGGGCCTCATGAAAACTGATCTGTGGCTGAAGTAGTTCCCCAGCACCTATCTATTAATATTACCTAGTAATATTATTCTATTAATAATAGTTCATGTTAAGTAATTCTGTAAAAAGAAAAAAAAACTTTAGAGAAACTGAATTTAGTAAAAGTTTTATCATCATCAGAGACTGAATTCATATAGTGACAGCACCCTGAATCAATACAAGTTTAGAGAGCTCCACCCAGGAGGGTGGGCAGGCAGTGTTTATAGAAAACAGAATAGATCAGAGTAATCCCAATACTCAGGAGGTAGAGCCAGGTGGATCCCAGTGAATTCGAGGCCAGCCTAGTCTACAGAGCTAGTCCCAGGGCAGCCAAGGCTATACAAAGAACCCCTGTATTGAAAAACAAAATGAAACCAAACCAAAACTAAACAAAACAAAAAAGAAAAGGAAAAGGGAGTAGATGCATAAAAATAGCTAGATTTGACTACATTTTAGTGTTTGCCTTTTAAAGATATCTAAGCAGGTTGTATCCTATGATTTGCTGGAAGCTAAGCTGCTATAATGGGTGGAGACTCAGTTGCTTGTCATAAGAATATATTGTTAAGTTGCAGTTTGTTTCCACATTAAGTTAGGTTATGCACCATGGTGGGTTTGGCCAAATTTAATTTAACAATTCTAAAATATTTTTGAATTCTTAAAGACTCTATTTAATGTGGTCATTGCATACATTCTTGATTGTTGGAAATAAAATCTTGCTATGCTGCCCATGTTGGCCTCCAATGCCTGGGGCCAAGAGATCTTCCTACAAGTACATGGTCTAGATTAGGGTTGTTTTCTGAATGTTTGATTATAGTGTTCTTGTCTTGTTTCATAAGTACAACATTTTTGGTGTGTGTGTGGGGGGGTGTCAGAGGCAGTTGCCAGGGATTGAACATAAGACTTACTAGGCAAATACTTTACCCTTGAGCTATATTTCCAGGCCATTATTTTCTCTTAACTCTTTGAAAATGATGATAATTGAAGGTTTTATATCCCCATAAAGCTGCATCTATTTTAAAGATCCTGCAAAATGTTTGACTCCAGCATAGTAGAACATGGGGATTATAAAGAAATGGAATGTTAAATGTCCAGAGCCAAAATTATCTTGGGATATCTTGGCCTTTTAGAAAAATATTCATTTATCTTTAGCCCTTGGATATGAACTAACATTCTTATGATTACTTGGCAACGGACCACTTGGAGTGTGTTATTAAGATTAGCAGATCACCACCTTCAGCAACTCTAGATGACACCTGAAACCTATGGGAAAGAGTTCCCTGTCATGTATATCCCACCTACCTAACATCACCATCAAGGTATTTGTCGAATGCATTGATTTATGACACCCTTTGCTCCTTGGCTTGTAAATGTTTATGTAAAAGTTTTCATTTCAGGACATGTTGTTCAGGGTAACTTGAATTTGTATTCTTGGACCATAATCTATCATATTTAGATTATGATTCAGAATAAACAATTTTCTAATTTTCCTTAAAGTTATTTTGTACTGTCATCCATCACACAAGTGAGTCAGCAGACCAACAATGTCTGTAAGCTGCAAAATGACTGCTGCTTACTACGTGAAAATTGCTCTGAGTCTGGAATCCCAGAGTCTGGAATCTCCCTCTCTGTCTCATGTAGCCAAGGTTAGTCATGTTCTCACTATGTGGCCTAGGATGACCTTAAATTCCTGATCCTCCTGCCTCTGCCTCTCAGGTGATAGACTCTCAGGCACAGCCACCAGGATCTCTTTTGTGGCTGTTCTAAACAGAAACAAAGAAATTCTGAAAAATGTAGCCTAACCAAGCTGATACACTTTAAACTCACCCTCATACTATTCTTTAAATGTCTAAAACTATTGACCAAAATATTCAAAAGTTTATTTCATAGAGATTTATTCATCTAACATTTATTGACTCAATATGTTGGTGTCAAAGAATTTATAGTTGTATAGGAAAGGCAGACAGTTGGATGGAGAGCAAGACTCCAGACTGGTTCCCAGAGCTGTACATTCTCTGGTTACAAAAAAATCTATTCCATAGTCTCTATTGCCACCACTGGCAGGTCCTTGTATAGTTCTTGCAGGATCTCCATCCTATCCCTACCACAACCTTTATCATCACCAGTCTCTGGGTACTAATTTATTTCTTTCTCACCACAGCCTTTACCTTGGTTCACAGCAGTCCTTTAGGAAGCTCACAACTTCTTTCCTATTTTCTCACACCCTATTCCCCAAATAGTTCTTTCGTTTTTTGGCAGTCCTTGTACCTATGACATCCTACATACTAACAAGTGTTCTGCCACAGAGCTACAGCACCACCCCCAACCTAAAAGCAGCAACAAGCCTTATGTCAATTCCCATCCTTCTTCCTGGCTCTATCACTCTGTTTTTCTTCTTAATACTTACAACCTGATACAGCCTATATTTTACTGAATGTTTTGTTTGCCCATCTTTATGCATTACAGTGTAAACGCTATGAGTCAGATTTTTTTTGTTATGACCACCATTCTCTCTCTAAAGAAAAGTGTCTCAGATATAATATACATTTAACACTTATAGAATGAGTGTAAATGACATATTCACTTGAAGAAGGTAAAGTGCAGTACTTGTCTGTAAATGGCTTTATTGAATTAAGAAAGATTAAGAAATTATGAAACCATAGTACGTGTCTGCTAATGAATCAGACTTTGTTGAACTAATAAAGAGATGGGGCCAGGCTTTGTTGGGCATGCTTGTAATTTCAGCACTCGGGAGGTAGAAGGATCACAAGGTAGGTGCCAGCCTGTGCTGCACAGTAAGGCATGGAGGAGGAAAGAGAACAGATTGGGGTGGGGAAGGAGGGAGAGGGAGGGAGAGAAAGAGAAAAAGAGAGAGAATGAATGAATGAATGAATAAATATGAGAATACAAGGTATTCTGATGTCATATTTATACCTCAACTTAGATGGCATGACTTTATTTTCTTTTTCTTTTGTTTTTTGTTTTTTAGAGACAGGGTTTCTCTGTGTAGCTTTGTGCCTTTCCTGGAACTCACTTTGGAGACCAGGCTGGCCTTGAACTCATAGAGATCCACTTGCCTCTGCCTCCTGAGTGCTGAGATTAAATGCATGCACCACCACTGCCCAGCAGATGGCATGACTTTCATGGAAACATTTAATTTATATTTTAAAGGAAATGATTCATAGAAACAATCTCGAGGGGTTCTTTTGTTTTGCTTTTCAAGATAGGGTCTCTCTGTGTAGCCTTGGCTGTCTTGGAACTTACTTTGTAGAACAGGTTGGCCTCAAAGTCATAGAGATCCACCTGTCTCTACCTCCCAAGTCCTGGGATTAAAGACGTGCACCACCACTGCCCGGATCAAGGAGTTCTTTATTTTACTTTTTCAAGTGGAATATGGAAGAATGCTTATCTTGCTCTTTGGTGTTTTGATAGAACACCATTCTATTTGCTTGAGTTGATGTGAACATCAACATTAACATAACTTTTCAGCTATACATCATTTTGTATAGTCCAACTATTTCAAGGTTTGTAAATAAACCAAGGCAATAATCTCTGACTACCAAATTGTCTTGAAGTGTAATTTAACATTCTCTTCCCCAAAACAATTGTAATGTGTTGCTAGCATGCACATCCAGACTTAAAATTGCTTAGCCCAGCTATGCCTAGGATCAACTGATGGGGGCTAGGAGTGTGGCTCCATGGTAGAGCAGTTCCCTAGGTTGTACGAGGCCCTGAATTCTACCCCAATTGTGCTTTGAAAAATCAAGCAAGCAAAAAACAAGAATACAGCCTAGAGAAATGGCTCTGTGGTTAAGAATAGTGTCTACCCTTCCAGAGAACCTATGTTTGAATCCTTGTATCTACATAGTGGTGCTGTGGATATCATTCTGTATAAATAAAATGCTGATTGGCCAGTAGCCATGCAGGAAGTATATAGGCAGGACAAGCAGAGAAGAGAATTCTGGGAATAGGAAGGCTGAGTCAGGAGACATGTAAGATACTGGTAAGCCACAAGCCATGTGGCAAGGTATAGATTATAGAAATGGGTTAATTTAAGATGTAGGAACTAGATAGTTAGAAGCCTGAGCCATTAGGTCAAACAGTTTAAATAATATAAGAGTCTGTGTGTTTTATAAGTGGGCTGCAGGACTGCTGGGGCTTGGTGAGAGCTGGAGAGAAACTCTCCAGTACACAGTGGCTGACAACCACTCATAACTCCATTTCCAGAGATCCACTTCTCTCTTCTGGCCTCCATGGGCAACAGGCATACATGTTGTACATGTTGGTGCACAGATGTATGTAGGCAAAACACATTTTTATGTGTGGACACATAAAAATAAAGATAACCATCTAGAATAAACAAAAATGTGGAGGAATCTTAAAATTCACCAGATTTTTCTGCACACCCAGAAAATTAGGTGTTTTTCATTGTGTCAGAGCCAGTGATAAGTGCTCACTCTCCATTTATTATTTTTTAATTTATTTATTATTTTTTTAATTTTTAACTAATTAATTAATTAATTATTCTATTATCAGCTTGATACAGTATAAATTCTTATCTTAATAGTAAAATGTTTCATTGAGGCTTGCTCAGTAATTGAGTAAAACCAAAACTTATTATAAGCCACAGTCATCCTTGGGTCCCCCTTGCTATATATATAGCCTCCATGGTTCTGTGGGTTGCAGTCTGATGGTTCTTTGCTTTATATCTATAATCCACTTATGAGTGAGTACATACCATGTTTGTTCTTCTGGGTTTGGGTTACCTCACTCAGGATGATATTTTCTAGTTCCATCCATTTGCCTGCAAATTTCATGCTGTCATTGTTTTTCTCTGCTGAGTAGTACTCCATTGTGTATATGTACCACATTTTCTTTATCCATTCTTCAGTTGACGGGCACCTAGGTTGTTTCCAGGTTCTGGCTGTTACAAATAGTGCTGCTATGAACATAGTTGAGCATGTATCTTTGTGGTATGATTGAGCATTCACTCTCCATTTAATTTTCTTTTCTATTACAGACACACACAGGATTCCCTTGCTGGAGATTACAGCCATGTAATTGGATACTAGTTGTATATGTAATTGGGAGGAAGTCATGTGTTCTGACCGAATGCAGTCAGAATGGTGGGGCTTGAGTGGTTGTAGAGTGAAGTCTCTTACTGACTGTGCTGATTGTATAATGTGAAAAACAATCTCGGTTGCATTAAGACTTTAGAGATATTTTATTGTTTCCTGACACATTTGCCGACTATTGATACAAACCTGTGACCAAACTGAGAAATCTAGAAATTAAGTTAGAATTATTTTCTTTCCTTTTCCCCCCCATTTCTAGTGAGGCAGGATTTGAACCCCTGGACACATACACACACCTCTGTCTCACTTGAAATGAGGAAACAAAATTCTTTAAGATGAGGAAACACAAGGCGTGGAATTATAGTCACACAGGTAATTCTGACCTAGCACTTCAGGTAACTGCAGACTCACTAATATCATAGTGATAATAAATGACCCCAGGGAGTGCCTGCCTTTTCCTTTTTATCACAATTCTTGCCTGGAAAGTATGACGTAGGTGAACAACTACTAACTATATCCTGTGCTGAGAGGGAGATGTGGCAATGTTAGAGTAGGTGTGACTTGTTGGAGGAAGTGTGTTACTGAGGTGGGCTCTGAGGTCTCAGAAGCTCAAGCTAGGCCTAGTGTGTCTCAGTCTCTTCTTGCTGCCTGCAGATCTAGATTTAGAACTGGAAGCTCCTTCTTCAGCATGTCTGCCTGCACACTACCATGCTTTCTGTCATGATGATAATGGACTAAACCTCTGAAAGAGTAAGCCGGACCCAATTAAGTGTTTTCCTTTATAAGAGTTGCTGTGGTCTTGGTGTTTCTTCACAGCAATAGAAACCCTACCTGAGACAGCTATTCTTGTCAACCAGTGCAGTTCTAACAACTCTAACTGCTTACTGTTATGCCAATATTTTGGTTTTTGAGATGGTGTCAGCCTTCTAAGTGTCTCTGTTCCAAACTGTTTTGTTATGTTGCTGAGATAGGGCCTTGTGGAATCCAAGATGGCTTCAAACTCACTATGTAGCTGAGTACAACCTTGAACTCTTCACCTTCCTGCCTCTACCTTCCAAGTTCTGGAGTTATAAGTGTGGACACTACAACAGACTTAACTTCCTATGGCTCTTGTCTCTCAATCAAATACCTTTTTCTTCCTATCAGGAAAACCACATCCTGTCCCACAGGAAAAGGGTCATCTGGCTCCCTGTCAGAGGCAAGAATGTGCTACCTGGATCTCTTAAGGAAGGATCTGCTACATAGCCACAGGGAGCACAGTCAGCAGGTGAGCACTTCTGGTCCTTAGAGGCTGCCTCATCTATAAAGAGGAGCTACATGCATTGTTGGAGGTCAGGCTTTTCTGGGGCATTCACTGCCCAATGACTACCATGAGGAAGAGATATAGAAACTGCTATTTGGGCCTTTGGTGGTTTGAAAGAAAATGGCTCTCAAAGGGAATGGCACTATTAGGAGATGTGGCTTTGTTGGAGTAGATGTGGTCTTGTTGGAGAAAGTGTGTCCCTGTGGGGGTGAGCTTTGAGGCTATGCTTCAGTTATACCCAGTGTCATACACCATTTCCTGTTGCCTGCAAGATGTAGTACTCTCAGCTACCTCTCCAGCACCTTGTCTGCCTGCACACTACCATGTCCTGCTGTGATGATAATGGACTGACCCTCTGAACTGTAAGTGAGCCACCCCAAGTAAATGTTTTTCTTTATAAGAGTTGCCATGGTCATGATGTCTCTCCACAGCAATAGAAACCCTAACTAAGACAGGACCTAATAAAGAACAGCTCAAATGGGCAACATGATATTCTGAGATTCCTGTTGGATTGAACTAACTAGTCTGTATTGAGCCTGTATGGTAATTCGTGTCTCTGTCTTCCCCATTCCTTTAAAGCATGTTCACTCCTAGTAAGTACTATGAACTTCAGACTCTATCACAGTATCTGTTTCCCAACAGCCAAGGCACTTTGGTTTCTAGACTTATCACTGTACTTCTTTTTCTTTGCCCTCAGCATTCTTTTATTGCCTCTGATTACCAACACCCAGGATTTTCACAACCATAGTACAGGCATCAAGGAAGAAGTACAAAGCATTCCAAAAAAAAAAAAAAAAGACACTACTAGGCCACATCACAGATGGTTTACTCATGGAGACCTGGATGTTGAACATCTAAATAAAAATTGGCAGCCACAACATAGCAACTCTCCCTAAGATGCCCATGATGGGCCTAAAGTTCCTCTCCTGGGCAACCAGAAGTATTGCCAGATGACCCACTGCCATGGAATTATGCCTGTAAGGTGTTGCTGTAGCATGAATCTTATTAATAAAATCTTATTAATAAAATCAAACCCGAGGCCAGTTATTGGGGTGAGTGCTGGGAGATCAGAGAGACAGAACAAGCCACAGCTACCTCACCTTGCCAGTTCCTCAGCTGGTTTTGTTTTCTCAGACTGGAAACTTCTGTGTCCTCATCCCAATGGCTCTCAGCTGAACTGCTGCTCAAAAGCCTGAATACTTAACCAGCCAAATGCTTAACTAGCCAAAATACTTCTAGTTTCTGGTCTTCAAGCCTTACATAATCTTTCTTGTTCTGCCCACTCCCTGGGATTAAAGGCTCACTTTCTGGGATTAAAGGTGTGAGTCACCATGCTAGGCTGTTTCCAGTGTGGCCTTGAACTAACAGAGATCCACCTGGCTCTGCCTCACCAGTGCTGGGATTAAAGGCGTGTGCTACCACTACCTATCCTCATGTTTAATATTGTGGCCGTCCTGTTCTCTGGCCCCAGATAAGTTTATTTCAGGGAACACACAATATTTTGGGGAACACAATACCACTACATGTTGCCACAGAAGTGTCCTGTCTTCTAGTCTCAAAACACTAGTCCTCTCCAGGAGTTGTTTTCCAGTAGCTTTGATTGGTTCAGCAAGGAAGTGGTCAAAGAAGGCCTTTCCTGAGACCAAAGTTAACTTCTCAGATGCCTTGAAATGTGGCATAGCCATGTTGCTGGGGGCTGATCAAAAAAGACTCCAGAGTCATCAATGTTGCCAAACTCGGGACAGTTTACAATGAAGAATTCCCTCAACAGAAGAGGAACCAGCTAGATGATGACACCGAAGCATGTAGAATTGTATTCAATAGTTTTCAGTGTGATGACCTTGGATTTACAGGGTGTTTCACCTTAAAGGGGCTGGGAGGGCTTCAATTCCTATGGCCGTGTTGTCAAACTGTTCAATGAAAAATGACACACAGAAATTCCAGTCTCAAAACAATGGTTTCCTTTTAATAGAATATGTGGAAAATTTGCATTACAAGGGGATTATCCAATGCATATCTGTGTGACTAGTCAAAAAGCAGTGCTCATATAGGATGCAGATATCACTGTAGAGCTAGACACTGAGAAGAGCAAGGCTTTTAAAAAATATTTTATTTATTTACTTATTTATTATGTTCATAGAAGAGGGTGCCAGATCTCATTAGAGATGGTTGTGAGCCACCATGTGGGTGCTGGGAATTGAACTCAGGACCTTTGGAAGAACAGTCAGTGCTCTTAACCTCTGAGCCATCTCTCCAGCCCCCACACAAAGCATTTTTAGGCAAACTTTTAGCAAATCATTAAACTCAACCTGTTGCTTGTTGGCAATATTGTGTGGAAGCTTCTTACTGGGTATAGTGGTACATGCCTTTAATCCCTGTTGAGTTTGAGGCCTGATTGTGGTTTCCCCTCCCTCTATTCCACCCAGCTCTTCCCCACCTTCCCTTCTGTTCAGATCCACCCCCTTTCTGTCTCTTATTAGAAAATGGATTCTAAGGGATAATAAAAATGTAAAGTATAATAAGATAAAACAAAAACTAGGCTTCTTGTATGTTCTGGGGAGTCTTTAGCTGTCACTGGTCATTCAGAGCACAGGGATGGCTGCTGAGTGTATGCAGATACAGTTATACAATTGTCCAAATGAACTACCTGCTATGGAGCACCATCCTCAGCAACCTTATCATGTTTTCCACTCATTCATTCATTCATCTCCCTACGTAGGCCAAGCTGGCTTTGAGTTTGTGACAATCCTCTTACCTCAGTCTCCCAAGTGCTGAAATTACAAGTGTGTAGCACCACAGCTGACTCTACTCCTCTATTAAATGATGACATTGGTTTCTAATAGAGGTCCCATAATCCAAACACATAGTGAGGGGAAACAAGAGGTCCCTAATTAGGGATGGGATATCTCTCCTTTTAGAGAAACAGTGTGAAATGTGGTTTTGTTATGTTATTTGAGGATCATACAATTGCTATTACACATGTTTCTACTATAATTCAATAATGCAATTCTGATATACAAAAGAAAATTAAATAGATGGAAGTAAAGTGTAAGTAGCATTATTCTAGAAGCTTACATACAAAATCCATACTTGTGTTAAGTGTTGATAATGTGTAATGCAACTGTGAGACTGGCAAAAATTTATGAGGTTTTAAATGTAAGTCATAATTTAGCAACTTATATGTTAAAAGGCTAAGGCAGGATGACTGCTGTGAGTTTGAGGTCAGCCTGCTAGCATGGTGAGTTTCAGGCCAGCCTGAATGAAGTACAGTATGAGGTTCTGTCTTCATCTCTTTTCCTGATGCTCTGATAAAATACTTTGATGAAAGAAACTTAATGGAGAAAAGGTTTGTTCCAATGTGTAGTTCAAGGTACAGTCCATTAGGTCAGGGAAGTAATGGTAGCAGGAGCTTGAAGCTGCTCGTTACGTTAAGTCTGCAGTTAGAAGAAGAGAATAAAAAAACGACATGTGTTAGTGTTCTCTTGGCTTTCTCCATTATATATAGTGTAGATCTAGGACTCCCTAGAGTCCCTGTCTAGGAAATGGACCACCTACAATGCTACGTCAATTATTAAAATCTATATAATAAACATTTTCAGAGACTTACTTTAATTTAGATAATCCCTCACACATGTGTCCAGAGGCCCATTTTCCAGATGATTCTAGATTCTGTCAGGCTGACAACACAAATTATCGCAGTCTCAAAAAAAAAAAAATGGCAAGCAAGATAGCTCAGTTGATAAAAGAATTCACTGCCTTCCAACCTGAGTTTGATTCCTGGAACTCAACTGATAGGAGAGACCAATTCATGTAAGTTGTTCTCTGACCTACACATACATGCTATGCTATGCATGTGCCCACCCCATAAATAAAATGTAAAAAAAAAAGAGATATGCCCAAAGACAGAATAAATGGAATGTATAGTAGAAGAGAATGTTATTATGCAAAAAAAAAGAAAAAATCATGATCATGCTACCCATGGCTTACAGTTATGTGGCCCATAAGTTGGTCAGCCATTGGTGAGGTCTAGTAGGCTGTAATTCTAGACTTGCAACTGCCAGCCCCCAAATGATTTAAGTTCATAACCATTCAGATGGCCTATTTAAGGTATCTGTCCAGGTGTACTTGTGCCTGGATTTCCCCAGCATAGCAACTGAGTATCATTGGTTCCTGGAATCTCCTATTTGTGCAGTGAAATGATATGTCCTGGTTTCTAACTTACCATATATGTGGTATAACATACAAGAAAGTGGTTGCGGGGAAGGGTGCTTGGGAAGGGGGAGTTAGGTTTGCGGTTCTTCTACTCGGATTATATATACTACTCTAAATATATTATACTACCCCCTCTCCTTCCTTTCGACTTTCAGTCTGTGTTCTAAATGGATTTAACAAACTATGTATAATTCAAGAATCATAATTTGATCTTTAAACCTTCCTGTTTCATAACGTCTGGGATATCTCACTGAACAGCATTGAATAAAATTGGCTTTGTATGTGATAGGTACCATTCTTTTGTCTTTCTACTCTTACTAGAAATCAGAAGAGACCACCACCAGTAATTGCTCTGCTTCATAAGAAAATATACTGTCTTTTTTACTTCAATGATCATGATGATTTTAAAATAAGTTCAAAACTCCTTTGATGCTCCTCATTTCGATATACAAGGGTTAATTTCCTTCTTTTTGAGCAAGGTGAAAGTGCTAATATGTAACTTCTAAGACTAAGTCATATTAGCACTGTGTCTTCTTCCTTCATATTGTATGACATCATTTCCCCCAGGCATATTCTATATGGTCAGAGAATCATCTACAATAGCCATAGTTTCAGTTTTGAATGAGCTAGTTAAGTATATAGTAAAAGAATAAACAGCAGGAGACAGACAGATGCAAACATACATACATAGGTAGGTAGGTAGATAGCAAAACATTATTACAGCTTGTGCTCAAGACATCTGGCAGAAATCAAGTGGGGAAGCCCTGCTGAGTCTGTCAACTGGAGTTTCTAATAAAGAGAGTACTAGGCATAGCAGTGTCCCAATGGGTGAGCCTTGCAAGTAAAAGAGCAAAATAGCAACAGATGGAGATAATATCATCAAGCCAGGCAGTTGTGGTAGCACTTGGAAGGCAAAGGCAAAGAGGCAGAGGCAGGCAGATCTCTGAGTTCAAGGCCACCCTAGTCTATAGTATGAGTTCCAGCTAGGGCTACCCAGAGAAATCCTCTCAAAAATCAAAACAACAACAACAAAGATAATATCATCAAATAAGGCACTCAATACCCAGTAGAAACCAATTGAGTAAGTTGAGGCAGCCAGCTGGAGTTATAAACATTCTCTTGATTCCATAATGAGCTTCCCATGACTGCCCTCCCAGATTCTCTTTCCCATTATAGACACTTTTATATCATGGGATAAACAATAATAACATTTGTTGGAAATGGTTTACCTTGTAGCTCTTTTCAAGACGCAATGCTTTTACTCTAGGGCTCTTTTGTGGTTCTCTTCCTTCTGTGTCATAGTTAGGGGACCATCCTTTCTCCAGTCAAGGGGCCTTGGAGGATACTCTGAAGCAAACATATTTGGATCTGCAATGTGGGGAGAGAGGGCAGTCCTACTGCCAGAGCCAACTTCCCAATGAGCTCAAATAGTACATGACAATTTAACAGTATAATGTACCTTACAAGGGGGAAAGCACCTGCCATGTCAGAACACTCAAGCAGCCCTATGGAATGACCAATCTGGTGAGGAATTAAGGCCTTCAGATGGAAGCCATGAGAGTGAGCTTGAACTTGGATCATCTATCTCCAGCCAATCATTCAGATGACGATCAACCTGGCCAACACTGATTATACCCTCCTAGAAAACTGTGAATCGGAACTACTCATGAAGCTATTGTTATACATTTAATCTAGAACACTGTTAGTTACATCATTGCTTGGGACTATTAAATTGAGCTTAGCAATAGGTAGTGAATTCAGTGCTCTGCCATGATGGTAAGGGAGGACTGAAGTTTTTTCCCATACTCGTAGGAAAGGCGTCTTTTAATTTTTTGAAAAAAATCTAACTTTATCTTGTGGCTCATAAGAACAAACAAACCACCCAGTTTCAGAAAATATAGCATAAACATTCTTTTATTGGAAGAATTATAACATTGAAATTGCTTAATATTTTTAAGGCTGGTCACCTTCATGATACTAAAAACAGCCTGGAATAATTCACTTTGATCTTTCTGTGTTTGAATCATAACTGATAGCTCCAAGGGAGTCAATATCTTATCAGAAGCAAAGCAAGGAAGCACACAAAACCAAAAACAAAAAGCCTCACATGGATTTAATAATGCCTTATTGTAAATCCTTTAACTTGTATTCAGGATGTTGCAATTTAAACTGACTTCTCTTTTTTTTTTTTTTTTTTTTGAGAAAAATATATCTACTTAATTTACCGTTAGGATTCAGCCAAGTTTCAGGAAACCTTAACAGTTTAAGGCTTGCAACAGCATTGTGATTCACAATGCTGCGGCAGAGAGCTATTAAGCAACACACTTGAGTAAATGCCCTTTCCATTGCTCTGGCCTGTCTTGTAGCCATGCTAAGATCATGTATTCCTGATAAAAGACCTCTCTTTGTTAGATGTGACAAATATTTCAGCTCTTAGTAAGTTTTTCAGTTTTACCTATTGAAGATAAGCTGAAAAAAGGATAGGTGTGTGGTTTGATTTTCTCTACCAGTACACCTATGGCAAGCAAGTAATCATGTAGAAAGTGAGACATCAAGATTAAGACAGGAAAGAAACCAGGTGACTGAGAAAGACTGTAAACCCATTGTTACAGGTAACAAACAGAATGCTTGAGGCAGGCCTGTGGGGTTGGGGATTTAGCTCAGTGGTAGAGTGCTTACCTAGCAAGCACAAGGCCCTGGGTTCGGTCCTCAGCTCTGGGAAAAAAAAAAAAAAAACAGAGACAAGCCTGTGATATAGAAATAGGAGGGTCTGGAGTTATGAAAATTGTTATGAGCCTGGTGTTCTAGCACTTTCTGATTGGATGCTTATCTCCAGCTCACTAACCCGTTCCCATTCTCTGTCATGTTTTTCCCTTCTTGATAAACAATCTCTATTTTTATTTCTAATTGTGTGTCCCTGTTTTTTTCTTTGCTGTAGGACACAAGAACCTGGAGACTCAAATGACTGCACCCCTAACTTTGATAATGTGGCCATGATAACACATGGCCACAAAAAGCACAAGCAAGTTTTAGAACCAGAGAGTCATGGTTTAAATTCTGATTGTTATTCTGTTGCTTACTAGGCATATGACTCAGCACAGAACTTACTGTCTTAGAGCTTCATATTGTCATCCCTAAAATGAAGATGCTGACTTTGTCCTACAGTGGTCCTTGATAAGAACTCAGTGAAATAATGTATTCTACAAACCTGTTATATGGTAGACACATTTTTCCTACTTTTATCCATTCATGCCTTTGACCCTTTCATACTTAGTAACATTTGGCAGTGCCTATCTAGTGCCTGTTAGTATTTACTAAATTTCATCCTGCCTAACGTGTGTGTGTGTGTGTGTGTGTGTGTGTGTGTGTGTGTGTGTGAGTGTGTGTGTAATTATACTGCCTGATCTATTACAGAACAAATTGATTTCCTTTGGAAACTGCTTCATGCCTTTCTTCTTTCTTGTCATTCAACCTATCTTTAGAAAAACAGTTTGGAACAATACTCATGAGTTCTTTAACATTGTTACCTAAATACCAGAAACAATGGTTTTAGTGAAATTGTAAGTAAATTCGATTTAGCATCTATTCTTTGTGTTTTATTTATTTTGAGATAGTGTCTTTCTACATTCAATGATGTCCTTGAACTCATATGTAACCCGGGATAGTCTTGAACTATAAAAGTAGGCAGTTCTCCTGCCTTAGTCCCTGAGTAATAGTACTATAGGAAAGCACCATTATACTGGGCTTGCTACTTATTCTTGAAACAAATTGCAGTGTCTGTGTGTCTCAAGTTTTTCTCCTTGAACAGTGAGTCTCAAATGGCATTAAAACCCTGAAGGACTTGCCAGAAAGGTTGACTCGATGCTAGAGCCCTATGTCCTTCCAATTAAATTCAGTAAGTCTGGGATACAGGCAGGGTTCTGTATCTTAGAAAAATCTAAGAGGGATTATAGTGCACATCAAAGTTTGAAAATCAAAGACATAAACCTTTATTTAATTAATTGTGATTGTGGGGGAGTAGGGAGACAGCTTAGCAGTTAAGAGCACTGGCTGCTATTGCAGAGGACCAGCATCCACATGGTGGCTCACAACCATTTGTATACCCAGACCCAGAGGATCCAATGCCCCTATAAGGCATTGCAGGAACGTGGTATGTGTGGTACATGCAGGTAAAACACCCATACACATAAAAGTAAACAAATTTTTAAAATTTGATAATTGAGGTTATATTTTGAAAAAAACTTTAAAAAAATCTTTGTAATAACAACTTGTTGACCTTACCACACAAGTCTAATTGGGAGGTAGACCAGTTTTCTTTCCTTGTGTGTGTGTTGTGTGTGTGTGTGGGGGGTTGATTTTGTGTGTGTGTGTGTGTGTGTGTGTGTGTGTGTGTGTGTGTGGTTTTTTTTTTTTTGTGTGTGTGTATGTGCATACCTGTGCAAGCTCCTGCTTGTCACTCTGTCTTATCAGTTTGAGACAGGATCTCTAACTGAACCTGGATTGGAGCTAGTAGACACCAAGCCCCAGCAATCCTCTGGTCTCCATAGCCACTCCTAGCTTTTTACATGGATTTTACAATCTAAAATGTTGCCTTCATGCTTTCACAGCAAGCACTCTTACCAACTGAGTCATCTTTTTAGCTCAGACCATTTATTTCTTCCAGCCAATATATCTAATCTAGAGGAGAATCTAGTACTTTTTTTGTATAATTATCCTCTACCTACTTTTAGCATTATTCATTGGTGCTTTTTCTGAACCAGGTATAGACTACTGCAACAGCTTCTAACTGACTTTCCTCTTTCACTCTTGATCTGCTCTATGGCATCATTCTAAATAGCAACAAAAGTAATCTTAAAGAATAAGATCATGTCATCCCTAGCTTAAAGCTTTTCCATGGCTCCCCCTGTGCTTGGAACAAAATACAACAGTTTTCACATGACTGACAAGCACCCATCTAATATGACCCCTGTTCATTTCCTCTCTGAAATCTTAGACAATTTGCCTCTTCTTCAGTGGGCACCAACCTGACTAGGTTCCACTTTCTCTAACATACCCCACTTTCTGTTCCAGATACAAAGCCTTTCAGTCTTTGTGGGCTTTTTTTTCTCTTTTAGGTCTCAACTCAAATGTCATCTTATCAATGGTATTTCCCCTCAACAGCCCACTCCAAGGTAGAGATCACCTTCTTCCACTGTTTTCTCTTTCACTGATCTATTTTCTTCTGTATCTGTGTTATAGTTTGCATCTGAAGTGTCCTCTGAAAGCTCATGTAGTAAAGACTTAGTTGTCAGTCAATAGGCTTTGGGAAGTGATTACATCCTAAGGGTTCTGACCTAATCAATTAATTGATACCCCAATAAAGTCATAATATGGCATTATCTTTGGGAGATAGTAGGAACTGAGAGGAGGAGTCTAACACTACAGAGCCACTGAGATTATGCCTTTGAAAGACAGGTACTGTCCCTAACTACTTCCTTTTTCTCTCTCCCCTTCTCTCCCCTCACTCTTATTCTCTAGCTCTCTCCTTCAACTGGAAATGAGATGAGCAGCTTCTTCAGCCACATGCTCCTATAGCCACGATGCTATGTTTCACCGTGTGCTCATAGCAAAGGAGTCAGCTGACCAGAGGCTGAACCCTCTGAAACTATTCAGCTAAAATAAACCTTTTCTTCCTTATTTATTTATTCATATGTTTTAATTTTATGTGTATGGGTGTTTTGACTGAATGTATATCTGTGCATCATGTGTATGTCTAGTGCTAGTGTCAGAGCCCCTGAAACAGGATTAACAGAGGGTTGTGAGCTGTCATGTGGGTGCTGGGACTCAAACCCAGGTCCTCTGGAAGGTCAGTTAGTGCTTTTAACCACTGAGCCATCTCTCAAGCCTTTTTCCTTTGAAAATGTTGTCTATGCTGGGTATTTTTTTCATAGTGACCAAAAGCTAGCAAGCATGATCAATGACAACTTATAATAAATATTTTGTTGAGACCTATAATTAATTAGTTCTTATCTCTCTCCTCTGTGAGCATGTACTCCTTGTATTTTACAGTGAATGATACAAAATATTAGCTAGCTATTCTCCCACAACTTCTGCTCAACATATCTTCATGTTACCTTTATTCTATTTCTCTCTGATAGACAAAGAATGTTTTTGATAGCATGAGAAAAAGCAATTGATTACTTTATTCTGTTGTATTTACTTTTTCATTAAAAGCTTTCACAGAGCCATCTGAGTAAGTTCAGTAATGGAGCTTGCAAATAAATAAGCCTTAATCAAGTGGATTTGAAGACATTTTAAATATCAGGATGATCTGTGTTGTTGTATTGCTCAGTGTTTAAGCAAATTTGTTTAATGTGTGTGAGGCTCTGGGTTGGGTCACCAGCTTTGCAAACAAAACAACACATCATGACATCAAGGAAGGCTGAAACTGTATTTCAGGAAATGGACAGGGAAAATAAGGTTTAAAATATAACATTTTGAGGAAGGAAGCCTACCACAATGAAGATGTAAATAATCTGTCATCTACAAGGAAATAAAGACAGAAGGGTCATCTAACATAAAATACCCCATGGAAGAAGATCCCCACCAAAGTAATTTAGAGGGATTATAACCTGTATCTCATTACGTCATC
Source organism: Onychomys torridus (assembly GCF_903995425.1). Lineage (NCBI taxonomy): Eukaryota > Metazoa > Chordata > Mammalia > Rodentia > Cricetidae > Onychomys > Onychomys torridus. Next base: position 9,261,034 of record NC_050466.1, on the reverse strand, counting down.
ATCCTAAGTCCTTATTACAGTGCCTTGGTACAAGGATATTAACATTGTTGCTGAGAATCACTATGTATATAAATAGACATTGTATTTATTTTTACTTTCTCCAGCTATAATTTTAAGGAAGGGTGCCTTGTTACATGTTGGATCTAATTCTCATGGGCACTGGAGAAAGCTGCCGATAAGCCCAAGTATTACATTCTGCAACCATACACTGCCGTTGAATTGTTTCAGGGTGCAGCTCTGGGCAGCAGCAGTGCTTGGCTTAAAGGAGCTGTGGGTGCAGCATTCCAATAGCAGCTTTGTAAAGGAGACACATTTTTTTTCTTTTTGAATATGAAGAACAGAGCAAAAATTAATCAATTAAAATTATAGACAAACTAACAGACATGGACAGACTGCTGTGCTAGTCTTAAATTCCTAAAATTGGTCAAGAATTACTGTCAAGGGAATGGGAGTACTTGGCTTTTGTCCCATAACATCAGTCTCAAATGTCAGACACACAACAAACAGTCTAAAAGCAAACAAAACCTCAAATATAAAAGACCAAACAATGCAGATTCCTCTTGGCCACCAGAGAAAAGACTGCTTTCTCCTGGCCTCCTGAGTAAAATCTAATTCCTCCTGGCCACCAGAGCAAAACCTGAACCTGAGATGATGGCTTGTTGCCCATCAGCCGAAGCAATCTACCCCATCTATTCCCAGAAACCAGAGGGATCCAGTTCCTGGAAGTCTTCCAGTTCCTTGGTCAGAAGTACCCTGGGATGTCTTCCAATTCCTCAGCCTGCAGTCCTGTGTGTCCACTCAGACCCTTGCAAGCACTTCAGAAAGTGGGCCCACTCAACTGGTCAAAATACATTGCAAGACAGAGACGAAGTAAAACCAAATGAGACAAATAAGACAAACAGAAAGACACTCACCAGCTGGTCAAAGGCTCCATAGTTCAGGGTCCTGGTGGGTCTGGTGTATCCCAGATGAACCCTCAAATGTTAGGCCCACATCATGAGCCCCTACCCCTACCCCAGAGATCACCAGGAGTCCAAGTTCATATACAATAGCAAAGAATCTTTATTGCAAGCTGAGCTTGGGCTCTCTGTCCGTTCAGCAGTTGGAGAGCATTGAGCTCAGGTATGTCAGGGTTTTTAAGGAGTAAAGGATGGGGGTGTAGGGGAATTCCAGATTCAGATGGGGGTTGAACTCCTGATTGGGCAGAGGTAAGGTAACAGAAGTTTTGTCAAACAGTGATTGGTATTGGCATTGATATAAGGAAATTAGCAATCTATGTACAAATTATGTAAGCTATCTTTTGTGTTTTAGAGTGTTTAGTACTTGTTTGTCTCAATTTTGATTGGTTCCCTGCAGGGTACAGTTTGTGGCTTTTCTTGGTTATGGTAATGGTGAGCCCTAGTCCCAGCACTGTTAGTCTACAGCCTGTCATGACTGCACTAATGTTAAGTTAGGCCTCTCTCATGCCATTACTTACTAAATAATGTCTCAGATCTCTTACCCAACAACCCATTTCTCAGGCCTAAAAGATCCTACCTTTAGCTGGGTATGGTGGCACTCACCTGTAATTCCAGCTCTCATGAGAAAAAGGCAAGAAGATCCCTGCAAGTGAGTTGTGACATCCGTTGGGATGTCCTTCCATTTCAATCTTAGTGAGTGAAGCCTGAGGCTGCTCTTTTAGGTACTTACTATCTTTCTTGTCTTGGGAAATGCTATAGCTCTTAGGAGCTAGGCTTCTTGTGTAGTTATATATTATGTAGAGGAAACTCTTATCTTTTTATGTTTGGAATATTCATGTAAATGCAACACATAGAATACTGACTATGAGAAGCAACACAGTGTGGGACAAATAGATAGATCTGCTGGAATATCTGTGAAAATAATGGCTGGATCTCATATGAGATTATATCTTAGTTGCTTTTTTTGCTGTGATAAAACTGCATGACCCAAAACAACTTGGGGAGGAAAAGGTTTATTTCATCTTACAACTTGCAAATCACCCTCCATCACTGAGGAAAGTCCAGGTCACACTCCATCATTGAGGGAAGTCAGACAGGAACTCAGGGAAGGAACCTGGAGGCAAGAACTGATTCAGAGGCCATGGAGGAATGCTGCTTTCTGGTTTGCTTCTTATAGCTTGCTCAGCCTCCTTTCTTATAGAATCCAATACCACCTACCCAGAGGTGCCATCACACACAGTGGACTTGGCCCTCTCACATTAATCAATAATTAATGAAATGTCTTACAGAAGGATCTTATGGAAGCATTTTCTTGAAAGTCCCTCTTATCAAATGACTCTAGCTTGTGCCAAGTTGACACAAAACTAATCAACATGTTGCTGATGTAGTTAATACATAGAAGAATCCTAATTATGAAGGTTCAGTTAGAGCCAGAAAGTAAAACAGAAAGCTGTTTATCCATGAATAGTTCATCAAGGATTGTCTCATTAAATATTGCAGGAACTTCCCGGCAGGCTTATTCTTGCTTGGATTTTCTTCTCTCTCTCTCTCTCTCTCTCTCTCTCTCTCTCTCTCTCTCTCTCTCTCTCTCTCTCTGTCTCTCTCTCTCTGTCTCTCTCTCTCTCTGTCTCTCTCTCATAATTTTTTTATTATTTAAAGCAATCTTTAAATATATTTTGATCCTGTTCTTCCCCTTCCCCGAAGTCCTTCCAGACCCTCTCCTCCTCCCTACCCACCCAACTTTACGTTCTATCTCCAAAAAAATAACCCAATACAATGACAATGTCCCCCATTACCAAGAAAACAAAATAAAAACCACACCTCAAAAGGAAAAACAAAGCAAAACCAAACCAAACACCAAATTGTAACCAAATAAATCATACAGAAAACTGTAGAATCCATTATGTGATGGTTGACAATCCCTGACCATGAGGCCTGTCCTGGAGTGGTTGACATACCCATTGTCACTCTATGGAGAAAACTGATTTTTCTTCTCTGAGCAGGTTTAAGTGACAGTTCAGTTGTTAGCTTTCACCTTAGTGGCCTAGTGACTAGGTTTTTATTCATTCATTCTTCCATTTTTTTAAAAAAATGAGCTTATATATTATTATTCACCATTTTAACCACAAAACATGACAAAATAAAATATAAGATAAAACAAAAACCATCACATTGAAGTTGGACAATGCAAACCAATAAAAGGAATAAACCCCCAAGAGAAGTCACAAGAATCCGAGATTCATTCATACATAAAGCAGTTCCATAGAAGTACTAAACTGAAAGATGTAATATGTATGTAGAGGACCTGCTGCAGACCCATGTAAACCCTGTGCATGCTGCTTCAGTCTCTGTGAGTCCATATGAGCTTTGCTCAGTTCATTTAGTAGGCCTTGTTTTCCTGGTGTCCTTCATCCCATCTGGCTCCCACCCTTCTTTTGCCTTCTTTTCCATAGGATTCCCTGAGCTCTGAGGGTGGGATTTGATGGGGACATCTCATTTAGAGCTGTGTGTTCCAAGGTTTCTCTTTTTCTGCGCAATGTCTGCCTGTTGGTGTCTGTTTCTGTTTCCATCTGCTGCAGAAGGAAGCCTCTCTTGTGATGGCTGAATAAGGCACTGATCTATCAGTATAGCAGAATAACATTAGTGTCATTTTATTGTTATTTTTTTCTATATCAGTAGTATTTGACTTTACTCTAGATCTCTGGGATACCTAGTATCTGGTTTTTGGTCATCCAGGTAGTGTTGGGGATGGGTTCCAACTCATGGAGTGGGCCTTAAGTCAAATGAGACATTAAAAAATAACAAAATAAACTATAATGAGTAAACAAAAACCATTATATCAAAGTTGGACAAAATAAATCAACAGAAGGAAAAGAAACCAAGAAAAGACATAAGAATCAGAGACCTTCTTGATTGCATGCTCAGAAATTCCACAAGAACACTAAACTGGAAGCCATAATATAAGAGCAGAGGACCTGGTACAGACCCTTACAGGCCCTGTGCTTGCTGCTTCAGTTTCTCTGAGTTCATATGAGATCTGCTTATGTTGATTTAGAGTGCCTTGTTTACTTGATGTCCTGTATCATGAATTGCTAGAAGGTCTTATTAATAAAAATAAATCTGGAGCCAGGTACTGGGGTCAATGCTGGAAGATCAGAGAAGCAGAACAAGCCACAGCCACCTCACCTCACCAATTCCTCACTGATCCTATTTCCTCGGACTGGAAGCCTCTAGTCCTCACCCAGAATGAAGCTCAGCTGAACTGCTGCTAAAAGCCTAAAAGTTTAACCAGCTCTAGTTCCTGGTCCTCATGCCTTAAATACCTTTCTGCTTCCTGGGATTAAAGGCTCTTGTTATCACACCTAGCTTTGAACTCACAGAGATCCAGACGGATCTCTGCCTCTGGAATGCTGGGACTAAAGGCGTGTGCTACCACTGCCTAACCTCTATGTTTAATATTATGGCTGTTCTGTTCTCTGACTCCAGATAAGTTTATTAGGGTACACAATATTTTGAGGAACACAATATCACCACAATGTCCTCTGTCCCCTCTGGCTCTTACATTCTTTCTGCCTCTTCTTCTGCAGGGTTCCCTGAGCCTCAATGGGAGGGATTTGATGGACATACCCCTTAGGGCTCACTATTTCAAGTTCTTTCATTTCCTCCATATTGTCTGGTCTCTGTATTTATAAAGACTGTTTTGTAAATCAGAATTATCAAATAGATCAGAAATTCCACTCAGGTATTAAAACACATCCATGTAAAATTTGTTCATAAATATTCATAGTGGCATTTTCCCTAATACTCAGAAAAGTGAGAAATTACCAGATGTTCATCATCAATTGAATGAACAAAGAAAAACTGATATATATTTGCAATAGGATATTTTTTAAAAGGGATGAACCTTGAAATTATGCCAAATGAAAAGACCATGTATTATATTCCATTTATATGAATCACAAAGGGCCACATGTTACATAATTTCTTTCATATGAATAAAAGTTTCATGGAAATGAAATACTGTAGAGGGTATGAGGTTCTTATGCATACAGATAAGCACTAGAGAAACCAAGATGGTTAAATATAGAGGCTTATTTCTTCAAAGGAGATGTTTACCTGTTTTCCACCAAGACTGCTGGGAATTGTGGTAGTTTACAACCTAGCCATCTTTTGCTATTTGCAGGGCTAGGCTTCACCCAAATCCCCTAAAATATGTTTATACTAGACTTTCAAACATTCCACATCATAAACAAATGTAACACATCTTAAAATATTCTATAATATATACCCTTTCTTAAGCATTGTTTCTGATCAAATGAACCTATCTTTATGGAAGGTGCCATATATATTTTATAAAGACTTTTAATGTAACCATATCTTAAGCTTTGTTATACACTCAGGAGTGGATTAATTGTCATTAGTGTCAGATTCTAAAAGTTTGAACCAGCACCAGCTAATTATGTTGGGCTGAACCAGATCTTCTTGCCTCTTGCAGGTTGTTCCTCTACTGGCCCTAGTGTTTGCACAAAATATGTTAATAGTTTCTCAAGATTAAGGAAAAAGGTAAGAGATTTCTTCTTCAGGTGAAAAAATGTATCTAGATCTGTTACATGTGATGGTTTTATAGCTTCATGAATATATTAATATCCTGTTGAATTGTGTATGTTAATTAAGTTAATTTTCATATACAAAACACTTTTGACATAGGTTTATTTGTATGTGGGAAAAGATGACGAGGGCTGATGAGATGATTCAATTATTGCTGTAACGTCAGGCAAACTGAGCTCAAGCTCTGGGACCCACATGGCAGAAGGAGACAACTGAATCCTGAAAGTTGCCTTCTGAATACCAACTTGAATGTTGTGGCACATGCTCCCTGCCTATACACACACAGAATGAATAAATAAATAATGTAAAAATGCTTACATATAAAAGGTTATGAATTCACTTTTAAATATTGCCATTAAGAAAAGGAAAATCAAGTGGTTACAAGGTCATAGAGATCTTAGCTGGAAGTTAGCCATCCTGGTTCCAGAAGGTGCTATTCAAGCTGCTGGGGGAGAAAAGTCATCAATAGTTATGTTCAACTGTAAACCCTGTGACCTACAATAATACCTTCCAGGCAAGAAGCAATCATGGCACAGATATTATGACGATAACCAACTGCTTTCTGAGTGTATTTGGGACCCACTATACAAGAAGGAACTCAAGCCTGGCTCTTGTAAACCTACTACTATTGTTTTGCTAAACAGTCTTATTGTCAAACTACATTCTTAATAATTTATAACCATAGATAAGTGGTGTATCCAGCTTTCATCAGAGAAGCATCTTACTTTACCAGATAATACTTAATGAAGAACTCCATGACTAGCTAAGTATTGAGAATAAGTGATGGTGGAGTAGTAAGTGATAAGCTCCACCTAAAAGTTATATCACTAAACGAGTAGCATGTACAGTATGGATATCCTGGAAAAATGGTGATTTAGATCCTTCCTGCTGGATCTAGAGTGGAATAGGAGGATTGACTATATCATACTACTCAGAAAGGTGACTAAAGTAAAACTTATGAAATGTTTGTTTCCAGTTGACTGCATGTGCCTCCACATCTGGCACATAATATAATTGTGAAATAGTTATAAACAAGTTATATTGTAAGAGGTACAGAAGGTAATATGGAATGAAAATTGCTGACTTCTATTGTGACAAAGTCCCAGGTTCTGCTGGTAATACCGTGGTTTCAATACATTAGCTGAAGCAAATATGAAATTGAAGTTATTAGTAAAAGTAAAGATGCTTTCCCAATCAAGTCAAACTCTACAGCTATTACAGACTTCAAATTTAGTAACTTTAATGTAAAGTACAGATTTCCTTTTGGGGGACCTGCTGTTCATGGGTCTGGTAATCCTACTGTACCAGCATGTTTCGTAAAATTAGCTAATTAGAAAAGTTATTTTGTCAATTCTTAGTTCTAAATCCAAGAGTTCATAAGACCTGTTGGGAGTGGCTGTGCTTATCTGTAATCCTATCATTGGGAGGCAGAGAGAGGTACGAAAATTGGGAATTCAAGGCCAGCAATTTCAAAAGGCTTTGAGGCTCCTTTATTTGACTTAAAATTATATTGAAAATTCTATTTAGTTGTCATGAAAAGAAAAATTATAAAATCTTCAAATAAACGGATGGAAATGGAAAAAATTACACTGGGCGAAGTAACTCAGATTCAGAAACACCACGTATGTGGATCCTAGCTTCAAATATTTAGATTTTTATGTTTAACTTGGAATATCTATAGGATCCAGAAACTAGAAATGGTACATTGAGGTAGGATACACCTTGGCAGAACATAGGTACTGGTGGTAGACAAATTTAAGCAATGTTGGAAGTGGAGAGATGAGAGACAAGTATGGAGGTAGGTGCAGGTAGGAACCAAAACAAAGAGTGTATGAAAAACCCATATGGAAACTTGTAGGCTAAGTAAAAATATGAGGTAAAAATTAGATTGAAGTAATTATAGATTCATGGAAAAATACAAATTAGTTCAGAGCATCCCACATACTCTACCATATAACCACTTCTTTTAATGGAGACCTTTTGTATAATTATTGTACATTTCAAAACTAGAAAAGTAACATTGGTATTTTCCACAATTTTTCTTTTTCTTTTATTTTTGGTCAGGTTTGATATAGACTCTCACTCTGTGGCCCAGGATTTACAAAAATCTACTTATAAATTCAATAAACATCTACTATTGGCCTTGAGGAAAAGTTAGTGGTTCCTTTTCCTTCTGAAGGAGTATATGTGATTTGATTGCATAAGCTAAGCCTCTGTCAGTTGAGAAGAAACAGGATCCCAAACTTGGGGTCTTGTCAGACAAAGTACTTCAGTTCTCAGTAACCATCCAATTTCCATGTGATGCCTTGAGCTTGGGCTTCCTCAGTATGTCGAGAGAATTTTATCCTTCTCAAATGTTTTTCACTTGTTCCTTACAATTTTTCTACCTTAAGAACACCTTGGGAACCAGGTGGTGGAGGCACATATGTTTAATTCCAGCACTCAGGAGCCAGAGGCCAGAGGATCTTAGTTTGAGGCTAGCTTGGTGTACAAAGCTAGCTCCGAAACAGCCAGGGCAACACAGAGAAATGCTGTCTCAAAAACCAAAAACCAAAAAAGGAAAAAAAAAGATAAGGAGGAGGAAGAGAAGGAGAAGAAGAAAAAGAAAAAGAAGAACCACCCTATGGGGCATTGGACAAACATGACTCATACTCCCAAGTTGTAACATGAAAACTGTTAGCATACATTTCTGGGGTTTGAATTGAGTCTTGGCTCCTAGGACAGCATAAGCCATTATCTTTTTGAGTATGAATAGTTCAGCAATAAGTACTCTTTAATATCTGTTACAGTACTAGGAAATACTTAGCAGACCAAAAAATAATTTGATCTTGTTTAGGAAATACATAGATGCCCTTGTGAATAGCCTCAGCTTCATGCAGTACCATTAAATACTCTTTTTTTAAATAGCTACTAGTCTTGATAAATGTATATTACATTTAAAATTCAACATAACAAAATCTGTCTCAGCCATTAGTTGTATTATTTATTTTATTCTTTGAGACAAGGTCTCACTATGTAGCCCTGGCTGGCCAGAAATTCTATGTAGACCAAGAGGGTCTCAAATTTTAGGAGATCTGCCTGCCTCTGTCTTCCTAGGACTGGGATTAAAGGCATGTACCACTATGCCTGGACGGAAGTAGGAGGTATATTAATTCTTATGAGTCAGAAAAATGCCTTAATTATCTCCTCAGCACATGAAAGCAACTTGAGGTCTGTAGAATGAGAATCTGTGCATATAGTAGAAAGCCAGACTTAGACATTTTTCTATGTAATATATTTCTCTTCAGTGTCTTAAAGTATTTTCTAGGGCTGTTTGTCATGAAGCCACTGAAACCCAGTCTGTCACCAGCTATGAATCCTATCCCTTTCTTGTGGAATGTGACTTGGAAACTAGATGTAGAAATTTAGGTGTGGGGAAAGAAAGATGATCAGAATAGTGACAACATAATCAACATGATTGAAAATAGTTGTGTATTTTTGTTTGAGACAGGACCTCATTATACACTTAGGCTGGACTTAAGCACAGGATTCCCTTATATCTCTACCTCCCAAGTGCTGAGATAGGTGAACATTATCATGACTACCATTATAGCTGTTTATGTGTATTATGCTGTTACAACAACTGAGCCCCACCTAGAAATGACCCAAATAACTAGATGATTAAAAGATGACATTTGCCTTTTTCTGGTGGCATCTCTTCACTTAGTGCTCCTGGATTTAGACTGGTTTGACTAGTTGTAGATGCTGGTGAGATATCAGAGATTAGAGGATTATAGAGAGAAAATTAAGATCTCTCTCACTGTCCTCAGCTTCAATTTCTGCTTTGTCATGTTGCAGCTCTTCCTACTTCTATGGTTTGTGCTAATTGACCTTGGCCCTGGGATTCTGAGAACTGTTTGTTCCCTTAGATACACTAGGGTAAGGACTATAGATATTGAAGCCATAGATAAAGTAACTGAACAATTGTTTGATTTCCTCTGCTTGCAAGGACACTGCTCCTGATAACAGGACTGCATTTATATCTACTTTTGGAATGTGTTGATTCTTCTAATGTCATGGTAACAGGGTCATGTTTGCTATTAAAAAAATAAATTTTACAGCCTTGGCGCAAACCATCTGTGCTTCTTCCTTCAGTGACATCTTGTTAAGCAAAACTTTACCTGGGGTGATTTGAATAGGTATGGCTCCTGTAGATTCATGTTTGAGTGCCTGGCCCATAGGGAGTGAGTATTATGTATTGTCATACATGCTATTAGTAGGTATGGCCTTGTTGGAGGAAGTGTGTCACTGTGGAGATGGACTTTGAGGCCTTATATATGCTCAAGCTATGTCCAGTGTAGCAGTCTCTCCCTGCTGCCTGATGATCAAGGTATAGAACTATTGGCTCCTTCTCCAGCACCATGTTTGCCTGCATGCCACCATGTTTCCCTCCATGAATGATAATAGGCTAAATCTCTGAGCTGTAAGTCAGCTCCAATGAAATGTTTTCCTTTATAAGAATTGCTATGGCCAAGGAGTCTCTTCATAGCAATAGAAACCCTAACTAAGACAAGGTGGTAAACAGATTAAAGGAAAGCCAGATGTTAAATGGAATAAAGGGAGTGGAGACCTCAGGGTAAGATCCTACCCAGCTAAGCTTCCAATTTGTGAAAAGGAATTGAAGAATAGCTTAGGTTCAGGTGTGGTGGTGTACACCTTTAATCATAGCACTCAGGAGATGGAGACAGAGACATGCAAATCTTTGAGTTTGAGGCCAGCCCGGTCTATATAGCAAGTACCAGGATAGCCAAGCCTAGGCAGTGAAGGAAACCATGGAAAACAGAAAGCTGGTGAAGATGTAATTGAATGAGGAGGCTATGTTATAGTCCCAACAAGCAGTAAAACTTGGCAGCTTCAGTCACATGGTTCTGGATTTAGAGTTAAGGATAGAAAAAAGGGGTTATGGAATCTCCTTCTATGACTAAGGAAAGCCACTGAGGCCAGGCATGTGTCAGGGGTGTCCCTGCATGTAGGCTCAGAGAGATCATTGTGTGAAGCTGTGAAGGATTACCTTGGAGACCCCCAAATTTTGGAGATGTCAGAATTGTGGGATACTTGCAAAGAAAAGCTGCTAATAGGGAGTGGAACCAGCCCAAGAGAAAGAAATGTGTTGCAGTCAACAAAGCTGAAAGGAGTTGGAAATCTGAAGAGTTCTTTGACATCAGACAGGGGGATGCAGAGTTTGGAGTTTTTCCACCTGATTTGCAGTCTTGCTTTGGTCCAGTATTTTCTCACTATGCTCTTTTCCTCCATTTTGGATTTGTAATGTACAACCTGTGCCATTGTATGTTGGAAGTATATGCTCTGCCTTTTGATTTTTGTTTCATATGGGATTACAGTTGAGAGGTCACATAAATTGCAGGAGAGATTTTGAACTTTGGACTTTTAAACATTATTGAAACTGTGATAGACTATGGGGACTTTTGAAGTTGGACTAAATGAATTTTGCAATATGTTATAGCTACAAGCCTATAGAGTCCAGGGAGTGCAATGTAGTGGTTTGAATAGATATAACCCCATAGACTCATGTATTTGAATGCTTGGCCCATGGGGAGTGGCACTATTAGGAGGTGTGGCCTCGTTGAAATAGGTGTGGCCTTATTGGAAGAAGTGTGTCACCTTCGGGGTGGGCTTTGAAGTCTCATATATGTTCAAGTTATACCAAACACTAAGTTTTTCCTTCTGCTGCATATGGATCAATATATAAGACTCTCAACTCCTTCTCCAGCACCATGTCTGCCTGCATGCCACCATGTTTCCCACTGTGATGATAATGGACTAAACTTCTGAAATTATAAGCCAGCTTCAATTAAATATTTTCCTTTATAAGAGTTACAATAGTGGGGGTTGGGTATTTAGCTCAGTGGTAGAGTGCTTGCCTAGCAAGTGCAAGGCCCTGGTTTCAGTCCTCAGCTCCAGAAAAAAAAAAGTTACCATGTTCATGGTGACTCTTTACAGCAACAGAAACCCTAACTAAGCCATTACTTCAGATGATTTTGTAGCTACTGGGATGTCATTAAACAGTTTGAATTATATCTATGAAGAAATCCTTGAAGTCCCAAACCATGCTACCAAAAAAATATCAATTTATTTACACTTTTGAATTTTGAAAATGTTAAGATGAAGTCATACTGGGTTATGGTAGGCCCTAATCTAATTTGACTGGTTCTCTTCTTTTCATATTTTGACTATTCCTATTTTTTAATGTTTATTTATTCTTCTCTCATATGATACATCCTGACCACAGCTCCCCCTCCCTTCACTCCTCCCAAGCTCCCTCACCACCTCCCCTATCCTCCAAATTTACACACCCTCCTTTCCACTGAAAAGAGAAGGCATTCCAGAGACATCAACCATAGACAGCACAAGATACAATAAGACCAGTCATGAACTCTCACATCAAGGCTGTGCAAGGCAACCCAATAGAAGGAAAGGGTCCCAAAAGCAGGCAGACGAGCCAGAGACACCCCTACTCCCACTCTCATGAGTCTCCTCCAAACACCAAGCCAACAACCATAGCATATATGCAAAGGGCCTAGATCAGACCCATGGTTCTGCCATTTTAGTCTCTGTGAGCTCCTATGTACCCTGCTTAGTTGACTGTGGGCTGTGTTATCTAGTGTCCTTGACCTGTCTTGCCCCTACAATATTCCTCCCATCTTGTGCAGGGCTCTCTGATCTCTGAGGGGAGAGGTCCAATGGAGATCTCCAATTTGAGCTATCTCTCCACCTAATGTTTTGCTATGGACCTCTGTATCTGCTCCCATCTGCTGCCAGAGGAATCTCTCTGATGATGATTGGGTTAGGTACTGATCTATGAGTTTAGCAGAATATCATTTGGAATCATTTCATTGGCCTTTCCCCACTACCCTATGTCTCTGGGTTATCTAGCCTCTGGCTCTTGGTCATCTAGGTGGTGTCAGGCATGGGCTTCCTATCGTGGTGTGGGCCTCAAGTTGAACCAGTCATTGGTAGGCCACTCCCACTAAGTTCTGTGCCACCATTACCCCAGCACATCTTGCAGGCAGGACAGATTGTAGGTCAGAGTTTTTATGCCTGGGTTGGTGTCCTAGTCCCCACTGCTGGAAGCCTTGTCTAGCAACAGAAGATGGCCAATTCAGCCTCCATATCCTCCATTACTAGAAGTTCTCACTAGGGTCACCTTTGTAGATTCAAGAGAGTTTCCACTGCACTAGTTTGCCTGAAGATGCCCTCCAATTCCAGTTATCTCTCCTCATATTCTCTCCCTCCCTCCTTCCCTCTACATCTGATCCCTCCTATTCCCATCCCTACTCACCCCTAGTCCACCCACAAAATCTATTATATTATATTATATTATTATGTTATGTTATGTTATGTTATGTTATGTTATGTTATGTTATGTTATGTTATGTTATATTTCCCCCTTCCTAGGGAGATCCATGTCCCTCCATAGAGCACTCCTTGTTACTTAGCCTTTCTGGGTCTGTGGATTGTAGCATGGTTGTCATTTATTTAACTGCTAATGTCCACTTACAAGTGTTTGTCTACTTGTTTGTTTTTTTTGGGGAGTCTTAGTTAGGGTTTCTATTGCTGAGAAGAGACACCATGGCCACAACTCTTATCAAGGAAAATGTTTAAATGGGGTTGGCTTACGGTTCAGAGATATAGTCCATCATTATCATAGCTGGAAGCCTGGCTGCACACAGGCAGACATTGTGCTGAAGAGATAGCTGAGAATTCTACATCTGGATCATCCAGCAGTAGGAAGAGAGAATGACACTGGGCCTAGCTTGAACATTTTAAACCTCAAAGCCTGCCTTCACAGTGACACACTTCCTTCAACAAGGCCACACCTACTCTAACAGGGCCACACCTTATGATGATATTTTATTTGTGCTGAAATGTGAATTTGTTTGTATGTTAATAAATAAAATTACCTGGGGGTCAGAGCTAATAGCAAGCCATAGCAGAAGTCTGGCAGTGAAAGCACACGCCCTTAATCCCAATCACGTGACAGACAGATCTCTGTGTGTTCAAGGACACCACCAGCTTGGAGACACATGCCTTTAATCTCAATACCGTCCATAGAAGACATGGAGGTCTGTATGGACAGGCAGTGATGAGGAGGTCATGTGGTTGGGTTTACAACAAATGAGAAGGCAGAACAGAAAGTCAATAAAAATACACAAGAAGTAGGTCTCTTTCGGAGGGAACGGATGGCAGTGGCAGCAAGGGGTAAGAAAGGGTTTTAGTTTCAGCTCTTAGCTAATGCTCTGACCTCTTGGGCTTTTAACTCTGCATTTGGCTCTGTGTTTCTTATTTAATAAGACTGCTATATCTACAACACCTCTTAGTAGTGCCACTTCCAATGAGCCTTAGAGGCCATTTTCATTCAAACCACCACACTGGGTCTGGGCTACCTCATTCAGGAATTTTTTCTAGTTCCATCCATTTGCCTACAAATTTCATGATGCCATCTTTTTTTTTTCATTTTTCTTTATTAAGAACTTTTCTACTCACTCTACATACTATCGACAGATCCCCCCTCTTCCCTCCTCCCACCTGCCAGCCCTCTTTCCCAAGCCACCCGCATCCCCACATCCCCCAAATTGAGGTCTCCCATGGGGAGTCAGCAGAACCCAGCACACTGAGCCTAGGTAGATCCAAGCCCCTTCCCACTGCACCAAGGCTGTGCAAGGTGTCACACCATAGGTACCAGATTCTAGAAGCCTGCCCATAGACCAGGGACAGATCCCGATCCCCCTGCCTGGGTGGCCCCCAAACAGTTGGAGCCAAACAACCATCTTCCGTATCCAGAGGGCCTAGTCCAGTCCCATGGGGTCTCCAATGCCATCTTTTTTAAACTGATGAGTAATGCTCCATTGTATAAATGTACCACATTTTGTTTACCCATTCTTAGGTTGAGGATATCTAAATTGTTTCCAGTTTCTTGTTATTATGAATAAAGCCATAATGAACATACTTGAACAAGTGCCTTGTGGTAGGATGGAACATCCTTTGGGTATATGCCAAAAAGTAGTATAGCTGGGTTTTGAGCTAGATCAATTCCCAATTATCTGATAAACTGCCAAATTGATTTCCAAAGTGGCTATGCAAGTTTTTTTTTTTTTTTTTTTTTTTTTTTTTTTTTTTTTTTTTTTTAAAACCATAGTATTTCATATAGCCCAGGCTAGCAGTGAACCTGTTATGTAGCCAAAGCTAGGCTTGAACTGCTGGTTCTACTGCTTCTACCTCCAAAATGTTGGGATTATAGGTATGTACCATCACACCCATCTCTGAGTGGTATTCTTTACACACATGCACACACACACACACACACACACACACACACACACACACACACGGAGAATTCCATGTGATGGAAAAAGCAAAAAGCAAAATGATATATGTGCAAGCTAGGTAATGTCTGGGATTCCAGGACAACCACAAGTTAAGAAAGCTATAGGAGCCAGGCATGGTGACCCACACCTTTAATTCCAGTATTTGGGAGGCAGAGGCAGGTAAATCTTTTTTAGTTTGAAAGTAGTCTGGTCTACATAGTAAGATCTAGGATAGCCAGGGCTATGTAGAGAGACCCTGTCTCAAAAAAACAAACAAACAAAAAAACCAAACAAAATAATAATAATAAAATAAAAATAAAATAAAATGACACTAATTAAAACTGATACAGACACTGTCTTTGGGGCTATAGAGACAGTACTGACTGCTCTTCCAGAGGACCAGAGTTCAATCCCCAGAAGCATTTGGTGGGTCACAGCCATTTGTAACTCAAGTTCTAAGGAATCTGATGCTCTCTTCTAGCCTCTTTGAGCACCAACCATGCACATGATGCAGAAACACATACAGGCAAAACAATTGCACATATAAAGTAAAATAAATAAATAAATAAATCTCAAAAAAATACTTGTCCTCCAGGCTATGAAAGAATATATTTATTTTGTTTAAATCCAATTAGTTTTGGTGTTTTGTTACAACAGTTATAGTAACCTAACACTGACAGTTTCATGTTATGTAGGAAAGATAATAAACAAGGAAGAACATGCCATTTGCTACTTTTGGTATTACATCCTACTAGTCTCATAAAATGAGGCAAGGAGTCATTTTTCTTTTATCTTTCTGGAATAGTTTACAAAATATTGGTGTTAGTTCTTCATTAAATATCTAACAGCATCGTCTAGTAGGCCAAACCCTGGAGACTTTATCTTAGTGAGATTTACATGGTAACTTCAATTTTCTTAACCCTCACAGGGTTATTCATATTATCTTTTTTTGTTATTTATTATATTTGTGTTTTAATTTTACACATCAACCATGGGCTCCCACGGCCTCCCTCCTCCTGCCCCTAACCCCACCTTCCCCCAAACATCTCCCCTCCATTCCAGTATCCTCCAGGGACAAGACTCACCTGGGGATTCATTTAACCTGGTGGATTCAGTACAGGCAGGTCCAGTCCCCTCCTTCCAGGCTGAACAAAGTATCCCTGTGTAAGCCCAAGGAGCCAGCTCATGCACTAAGGACAGGCCCGGGTCCCAGAGCTGGGTGCCTCCCAAACAGTTCAAGCTACTCAATAGTCTCACTTATCCAGAGGGCCTGATCCAGCTGGGGGCTCCATAGCCTTTGGTTCATAATTCATGTGCTTCCATTCATTTGGCTATTTGTCCCTGTGTTTTCCAATCTTGGTCACAACAATTCACACTCTTACAGTCCCTCCTTTTTCTCGACAATTGGACTCCTGGAGCTCCACCTGGGGCCTGGCTGAGGATCTCTGCATCCACTTCCATCAGTTTTTGGATGAGAGTTCCAGCATGACTGTTAGGGTGTTTGGCCATCTGATCACCAGACTAGGTCAGATCAGGCTTTCTCTCGACCATTGCCAGTGGTCTACAGAGGATGTATCATTGTGGATTTCTGGCGACCTCTCCAGCACTCTACCTATTCCTGTTCTCATGTGGTCTTCATTTATCATGGTCTGTTATTCCTCATTCTCCCTTTCTGTTCTTGATCCAGCTGGGATCGCCTGCTCCCCTAAGCTTTCTTTCCCTCAAACCTTGCCCTTCATTTCTCCCACTGTTGTCCAGGTTGTTCATGTAGGTCTCATCCTAGGTTGTACATGTTGATCTCATCCATTTCTCTGCCATTGGGTGATCCCTGTGTCTTTCCTAGGGTCCTGTTTTCTAGGTAGCCTCCCTGGAGTTGTGTAGCAGTCTAGTCATCTACATCTAGTATCCTACTATGAGTGAGTACATACCATGTTTCTCCTTCTGAGTCTGGGTTACCTCACTCAGGATGATTTTTTCTAGATCCTTCCATTTGTCTGCAAATCTCATGATGTCATTGTTTTTCTTTGCTGAGTAGTACTCCATTGTGTATATGTACCATATTTTCTTCATCCATTCTTCAGATGAAGGGCATCTAGGTTGTTTCCAGGTTCTGGCTATTACAAACAATGCTGATATGAACATAGCTGAGCAAATGCCCTTGTGGTATGATTGAGCATTCCTTGGGTATATGCCCAAGAGTGCTACAGCTGGGTTTTGGGGGAGATGGATTCCCAATTTTCTAAGGAAGCGCCATATTGATTTGCAAAGTGGCTGTACAAGCTTGCATTCCCACCAGCAGTGGAGGAGAGTTCCCCTTGCTCCACATCCTCTCCAGCATAAGTTGTCTTCTGTGTTTTTGATCTTAGCCATTCTGACAGGTGTAAGGTGGTAACTCAGAGTCATTTTGATTTGCATTTTCTGGATAATTAGGGATGTTGAGCAATTCCTTAAATGTCTTTCAGCCATTTGAACTTCCTCTGCTGAGAATTCTCTGTTTAGTTCTATAGCCCATTTCCTAATTGGACTGTTGGGCATTTTGATGTCTAATTTCTTGAGTTCTTTATATATTCTGGATATCAGCCTTCTGTCAGACGTGGGGTTGGTAAAGACCTTTTCCCATTCTGTAGGCTGTTGGTTTGTCTTGTTGACTGTGTCCTTTGCTCTACAAAAGCTTCTCAGTTTCAACAGGTTGCATTGATTGATTGGTTCTCTCAGTGTCTGTGCTACTGGTGTTATATTTAGAAAGTGATCTCTGGCGCCAATGCATTCAAGACTACTTCCTACTTTCCCTTCTATTACACTCTGAGTAAATGGATTTATGTTGAGGTCTTTGATCCACTTGGACTTAAGTTTTGTGCACAGTGCCAGATATGGATCTATTTGCAGTCTTCTACACATTGAAATCCAGTTATGCCAGCACCATTTGTTGAAGATGCTTTCTTTTTTCCATTGTACATTTTTGGCTTCTTTGTGAAAAATTATATGTTCATAGGTGTGCAGGTGAATGTCAGGGTCTTCAATTTGATTCCTTTGGTCCACATGTCGGTTTTTATGCCAGTACCAAGCTATTTTTATTACAGTAGCTCTATAGTAGAGCTTGAGGTTGGGGATCTTGATGCCTCCAGAGTTTGTTTTATTGTATAGGATTCTTTTGGCTATCCTGGGTTTTTTGTTTTTCCATATGAAGTTGAGGTCTGTGAAGAATTGTGTTGGTAATTTGATGGGGATTGTGTTGAATATGTAGATTGCTTTTGGTAAGATTGCCATTTTTCTATATTAACCCTGCCTATCCATGAGCATGGGAGATCTTTCCATTTTCTGACATCTTCTTCAATTTCTTTTTTCTGGGACTTAAAGTTCTTGTCATATAGGTCCTTCACATGCTTAGTTAGAGTAACCCCAAGGTATTTTATATCATTTGTGGCTATTGTAAAGGGTGATGTATCTCTGATTTCCTTCTCAGCCTGTTTGTCTACTGTATATAGAAGGGCTACTGATTTTTTTGAGTTGATCTTGTATCCTGCTATGTTGCTGAAGGTTTTTATTAGCTGTATCGGTTCCTTGGTTGAATCTTTGGGGTCACTCATGTATACTATCATGTCATCTGCAAATAGGGAAAACTTGACTTCTTCCTTTCCAATTTGTTTCCCCTTAATCTCCTTATGTTGTCTTATAGCTCTAGCTAGAACTTCAAGTACTATATTGAATAAGTGTGGGGAGAGGGGACAGCCTTGCCTTGTTCCTGATTTTAGTGGTATTGCTTTGAGTTTCTCTCCATTTAATTTGATGTTGGCTGTTGGCTTGCTATAAATTGCCTTTATTATGTTTAGGTATGTTCCCTGTATTCCTGATTGCTCCAGGACCTTTATTATGAAGGGGTGTTGGATTTTGTCAAATGCCTTTTCTGCATCTAGTGAGATGATCATGTGGTTTTTTTTTTTCTTTGAGTTTGTTTATATGGTGTATTACATTGATGGACTTTGTATGTTGAAACACCCTTGCATCTCTGGGATGAAGACTACTTGATCATGGTGGATAATTGTTTTGATGTGTTCTTGGAGTCTGTTTGCCAGAATTTTATTGAGTATTTTTGCATCAATGTTCATGAGGGAGATGGGTCTGTAGTTCTCTATCTTTGTTTGGTTTAGGAGTCAGGGTAATTGTAGCCTCATAGAACGAGTTTGTTAACATACTTTCTGCTTCTATTGTGTGGACAATTTAAAGAGTATTGGTATTAAGTCTTCTTTGAAGGTCTTATAGAATTCTGCACTGAAACCATCTGGTCCTGGGCTTTTTTTGGTTGGGAGACTTTTAATGACTGATTCTATTTCCTTAGGGGTTATTGGACTATTTAGATGGTTTATCTGGTCTTGATTTAACTTAGCTGTGTGGTACCTATCCAGAAAAATTATCCATTTCTTTTATATTTTCCAGTTTTGTGGAGTAGAGGTTTTTGAAGTATGACCTGATGATTCTCTGGATTTCCTCATTGTCTGTTGTTTTGTCCCCCTTTTCATTTCTGATTTTGTTAATTGGGATGTGCTCTCTCTGTCTTTTGGTTAGTTTGGATAAGGGCTTGTCTATCTTGTTGATCTTCTCAAAGAAGCAACTCTGTTTCATTAATCCTTTGTATTGTTCTCTTTATTTCTATTTTATTGATTTCAGCTCTCAATTTGATAATTTCCTAGCATCTGTTCCTCCTGGGAAACTTTGCTTCTTCCTGTTCAAGGGCTTTCAGGTGTGCTGTCAAGTCACTACTGTGAGATTTCTCTAGCTTCTTTATGTGGGCATTTAGTGCTATGAATTTCCCTCTTAGCACTGCTTTCATAGTGTCCCATAAGTTTGGGTATGCGGTATATTCATTTTCATTGATCTCTAGGAAGTCTTTAATTTTTTTCTTTATTTCTTCCTTAACCCATTGGTGATTCAGTTGAGCATTATTCAGTTTCCTTGAGATTGTAGGATTTCTGTAGGTTTTTTTTTTTTTAAATCTAACTTTAAACAATGGTGGTCCAATAGAACACAGGAGGTTATTCCAATTGTTTTGTATCTGTTGAGATTTGCTTTGTGTCCAAGTATGTCGTCGATTTTAGAGAAGGTTCCATGGGGTGCTGAGAAGAAGGTATATTCTTTTTTATTTGGGTGGAATGTTCTGTAGATATCGATTAAGTCCATTTGAATCATAACATCAGTTAAGTCCTTTATTTCTCTGTTAACTTTCAGTTCGGCCGATCTGTCCAGAGGTGAAAGTGAGATGTTAATGTCTCCCACTATTAATGTGTGGGGTTTTAAATGTAATTTAAGCTTTAGTACTCTTTCTTTTATATATGTGGGTGCCCTTGTGTTTGGGGCATAAATGTTCAGAATTGAGACTTCATCTTGGTGGATCTTTCCTGTCATGAGTAAGTAATGTCCTTCATCATCTCTTTTGATTGATTTTAGTTTGAAGTCTATTTTGCTGGATATTAGGATGGCTACACCAACTTGCTTCTTAAGACCATTTGATTGGAAAGTCTTTTCCCAGCCTTTTATTCTTAGGAGGCGTCTGTCTTTGAATTTGAGGTGTGTTTCTTGTATGCAGCAGAAAGATAGGTCCTGCTTTCATATCCATTCTGTTAGTCTGTGTCTTTTTATAGGTGAATTAAGTCCATTGATATTAAGGGATATTAATGACCAGTGACTGTTTGTTCCTGTTGTTATTTTTATTTTTTGGTGGTAGTGTGTGTGTACTTCTCTTCTTTGGGTTTTGCTGCTGTGGTATTATCTTTTGCCTGTGTTTTCATGGGTGTATCTGACTTCCTTAGGTTGGAATTTTCCTTCTAGTGCTTTCTGTAGGACTGGGTTTGTCGATAAGTACTGTTTAAATCTGGTTTTGTCTTGGAATGTCTTGTTCACTCCATCTATGATGACTGAAAGTTTTGCTGGGTATATTAGTCTAGTCTGGCATCCATGGTCTCTTTGTGTCTGCATTATATCTGTCTAGGTCCTCTGGCTTTCAGAGTCTCCATTGAGAAATCGGGTGTTATTCTGATGGGTTTGCCTTTACAAGTCTCTTGGCCTTTCTCCTTTGCTGCCCTTAATATTCTTTCTTTATTCTGTATGTTTAGCTGTTTAATTATTATGTGGCGTGGGGACTTTTTGGGGGGTCTAGTCTGTTTGGGGTTCTATAGGTTTCTTGTATCTTCATAGTCATTTCCTTCTTTAAGTTGGGGAAGTTTTCTTCTATGATCTTGTTAATTATATTTTCTGTGCCTTCGAGTTGGTATTCTTCTCCTTCCTCTATCCCTATTATTCATAGGTTTTGTCTTTTCATGGTGTGCCAAATTTCTTGGACATTTTGGGTCATGACTTTGTTGGCTTTAGTGTTTTCTTTGACTGATGAATCTATTTCTTGTAACGTATCTTCAACACCAGAGATCCTCTCTTCCATCTCTTGCATTCTGTTGGTTGTACTTGCATCTGAAGTTCCTTTTTGTTTACTCAGATTTTCTATTTCCAGCATTCCTTCTGCTAGTGTCTTCTTCATTTTTCCTATTTCCCTCTTCAGTTCTTGGACTGTTTCCCTCATCTGTTTTGTTGCCTTTTCATGATTTTCTTTCAGGGACTTATTGTTTTCTTCTGCTTTAATTGTCCTTTCCTCTAGTTTTTTATAGCGTTCTTCCCATTTTGTGTTTGTCTGTTCCTCCACTTTATTTTTGATTTCTTCTTTATAAGGTTCTAGCCTCTTCATGATGTTACTTATAAGGTTGTTTTCTTCTGCTTCTTCCATTCTGTGATGTTCAGGTCTATCTCTTGGAGAAGGGCTAGGTTGTGGTGATGCTGTATTGCTCTTTATTTTGTTGTATGTACTTCTGCCTTGATGTCTGCCCATC
Organism: Onychomys torridus; assembly: GCF_903995425.1. Taxonomy (NCBI): domain Eukaryota; kingdom Metazoa; phylum Chordata; class Mammalia; order Rodentia; family Cricetidae; genus Onychomys; species Onychomys torridus. The sequence continues at coordinate 9,239,233 of NC_050466.1, read as the reverse complement.
TCCTTGTGGATTCGTTCTTGGTCTTATCAGTGTACTTGGTCCAGACAGAGCTGACAGATTTAGGGAGCCTCTCCCAGGTGCAGATGGGAGCTCTGATCCAGGTGAGAGTGCTGGCCAGATAGGAGCTGGGGGCTGGACTGTGAGTCTCAGGAAGTCCCTGGGGTCTCCTTATCTTGTCCAGATGGGAGCTCCTCTTGTCCAGATGGGAGTTCTATAGCTGATGGTAGCTGGGGGCTCTCTGGTCCAGATGGGAGTTCCAGGGCAGGATGGAATGCTGGAGGCTGGTTTCTAAGTCTCCAGAAGTGGCTGCTGTCTCTCTGGTCCAGATGGGAGTTCTGAGGCAGGATGGAAGCTGGGGGCTGGTTTCTAAGTCTCTGGAAGTGGCTGGGGTCTCAGACAGATGGGTGTGGGGGCAGGGCGTGGAGGTTGTAGGGTTCACCGGAGAGTCTTGGAGAGGGGGATCCTTCCCGGTGGGGATGGTGGGGGGTCCTGCCCTATGGCCAGAACCTGAGGTCCAGTTGGACAGGTCTTCCCGGGAGTGGCTGGTGCCCAGGGGTGGGACCCAGGGGCAGTTGCCTCTCTGACTATAACCCCAGGCACTTACCTCTGGTCCAGTTGGGAGTTGCAGGGCAGGATGGAAGCTGGGGCAGGTTTCTAAGTCTCAGGAAGTGGCTGGGGTCTCAGGCAAATGGGTGTGGGTACAGGGTGTGGAGATTACACAGTCTTCCTGCCCGGCCTGATGAATTGCCGAAAACTTGGGCCAAGTTGGGCAGGTCCTCCCGGGATGGCTGGTGCCCAGGGTTGGGACCCAGGGGTAGTTGCCTCTCTGACTATAACCCCAGGCACTCACCTCTGGTTGGGAGTTCCAGGGCAGGATAGAAGCTGGGGGCTGGTTTCTAAGTCTCTGGAAGTGGCTGGGGTCTCAGGCAGATGGGTGTGGGGGCAGGGTGTGGAGGTTGTAGGGTTCACTGGAGGGTCTTGGAGAGGGGGAACCTTCGCGGAAGGGATGGGGTGTCCTACCCTATGGCCAGAACCTGGGGCCCAGTTGGGCAGGTCTTCCTTGGAGTGGCTGGTGCCCTGTGCTGTGACCCAGGTGTGGGCCTCTCTGGGTGTGACCCCAGGCACTCACCTCTGTTCCAGGTGGGAGTTCCAGAGCAGGTTGGAAGCTGGCGGGTGGTCTCTGAGTCTCAGGAAGTGGCTCATAGTATCTTTTCTTAAATGTTGTTTTTGTAGTGTTGGATTTTTGAGGATCTGATTCATTTCTTTTAACTTCAGGAATTTATGAACTGTAATGTCAATGCTGGAATCCTTTAATTCTTGATAATAACAATTTATTTAAAATTTTATTAGTCTTGCCAAAAGTTTATTAATATTACTGATTTCTTTTTTAAATTAGGTTATTTTTTAGATAAGGCCTGAAACTTATTATTTAAAGTACACTAGCCTGGAATGCATAGCTATCCTCCTGCCTCTGCCTCCTAAGGACAGGAATTAAAGACTTGTGCCACCACCCCAGGCTCAAAGTTTTTTTTTACATTGAGTTTTATTTTATTAACTTTTTCTCATTCTGTTATTCTCTAATTTTAAATTTCATTTGATTTATTGTCTGATAACTATTTCAACTTTTGCTTTGTATTTAAACTTTTTTTCTACAAACTTTGAAAAATTACAAGCTTTTGCCTCTTTTTCTTTTCAAAGAATCTCTCTTAATTTGGGTTTTTAGAAAGAGAATAATAAACCTTGAAACACAGTCTTTCCTGTTTTTTTCTCCTACCCATCCCCTCTTGAACCTGAAGAAGGTTCTTTATTTGAGGAAGTGGCCTGTTTATCACATGGTGATTTCCTCTACTTCAAACTTTATGTGTGGTGTGAAAGTCTCGAATGGTCATTGGCTTTCGTTTTCTATTTATTTATTGATTGATTGATGTATCTATCTATCTATCTATCTATTTATTTATTTATTTATTTATTTGGGTTTTTCAAGACAGGGTTTCTCTGTGTAGCTTTGTGCCTTTCCTGGAACTCGCTTTGCAGACCAGGCTGGCCTGAACTCACAGAGATGCTGGGATTAAAGGCGTGCACCACCACCACCTGGCCAGACCTTTGTTTTAAAAACCATAACTACCTATGTAACTTCAATCACTGTATCTCTCTAACCCTAAAGAGTTTCATTACCTTTATTTATTTTGAGACATTTTCAATTAAACACTAATCTACTTTCAAGTTTTGTTTCTCATTCTCTCTTGTGAGTAATAGCTTTTCTGGCTGGCTGCCCCAAGATTCATTTTAGTTTTCAACACACATTAGACATTACTAAAATCTAATAATTGTGCTATAATTGTTTTTTCCTGTCTCCTTCTATAGCTTTTATTTCCTTCCAGCCATTCTTCCCTGAATTTCTTTGTCTCTTTCTTCCTGTGGTACTGGGGATTGAACACAGGGCCTTGAATATGCTGGGGAATTATTCTTCCCTGAACTTAAACCCTAACCCCATCCTTTTAATTCAGAAGATTTCTATTTTCTTCATCCTTCAGTATGCATCACCTTTTAAAGAGTATGTATGGGATTATGCTAGATCTCTAGGAATATTTTACTTGCTCTTATCTGAATAAATATTTAGAGAAATATCTGCATATAATTTTAAATAAACATTCTAAATTTTAGAGTGAGCTATTCTCTTAGGAACTATTATACTTGAGATTTAACCATGTCAAATTAGTGAAGAAAATGCTATGATAGAAAGAACCCAGTGAAATCAAAGTACTTACATATGTGATTACAGAAATATAAATATATAAATGTATCTGGATATCCACACTCTGATTTTAAAACCAAAGTAGAACGAAAGGAAGACTGATACTAAGAAACATCATCATTTCCATATTGCTAAAATCTGTAATTGTGCTGACTTCCTCATCTCTTATAACCAAGGCCACATTATTTCCTAGAATAGTAGTTGGGTATTTAATTTTATATTATTGAAGTTAAGAAGGACAAGATGATCAATAAAAATTAGATTGCTAAGAGAAAGAGAGGGACAGAGAAAAGAACAGTAAATATACTAATTCGAGAAGTAAATGTCAAACCATTTGTATTTCAAAATACAATTTTAAATTAAAGCAGTTAATGTTACTGCATACTTGCTTACAAAACCTGAGGGGAAATAGGATAGATTTGTGCTTAATCACATTAGACTCAAAGTGTTTGTTTTTGGGAGTTAATGCTATTATAGGAATTCTCATTTAGCTTATTTTTTTTTCCTTAGGAAACAGACAAAAGAACCAAAATATGCAAGAGGAAACAACAGTAGAAAAATATCAGCATATCTTTGAAGCTAGGAAATAAACATTTTCATCTCTATTACTTCCTTTCTCCATTACTTGCTTGCTAGTGCTAGGAGAGCAGAGGCAATCCATGTAAAGGATTATTATCATGTGGCCTGTGAAAAAGGGAGTTCCCAGGACAAAACAGTGTGCCTCAGAAGATGGGCTGAATCTGGTGAGGTGAATACAGAAGTTCTTCTGAAAGACTGTGCACTAAGCTATTGATCTCTCAACTCCTTTTCAATCTTGGAGATAATTCTTTCCAGAATAACACAAGAAAGTAGAGCTTATACCAAGAACATACTGTGCTAGAGAAGCTCCAAATTCCAGGACATAACATAGCAGGAGTTGAAGGAGGCTTCTTCAATTCTTTCTCATTGAATGGGGAGACTTTCAATCCTTTGTCATTCTTACCTGGGTTAATGCTGGCCATTGGATTTCATTTTGTATGTTCTTGTCTACACTGGGAATTGGTACTGTTCAACATGACCAGAAACAAAATTTCTAAAGAAACCTTCTGATTGGAAGGTTCAAGGTATTTCAACAAGCTTATAGGATCTTAATATATCAGTGTTCAGTGAAATGTAGAAGAAAAACAAAGAATTCCAAATAACACATTAGAATTTTTAAATTCTCACTTAAGATTTTTATTAACAATTGTATATTTATGGACCTCACAGATTTATCAAACTCCTTCATAACTAAATTTTGTATGCTTTGACCAGTGTTTCTCTCCAGTCTAGCCTCTGGAACCCTTTTCTTCCTTCCATTTTATAAGTTTGACCTTTCAGGATTCTGCATGTAAGTGAGATAATGTGGTATTTTTGTTCCTATATCTGGCTTATTTTACTTAGCATAATGTCCTCCAGGTTTATCCACATTGTTACTAATGACAGAATTTCTTTTTAAAGAAATGAAAGCATTCCATTATATGTATTTTCCACAATTTCTTTTTATCATTTCTGTTGGGGAATATTATTTTAAAGTGTGCTGCATTTTTTCGTACTGCTTTTGTTAACAATTCAAAGATGTGTTTGACTAAATAAAATTAACCTTTGAGCAGGAGGCTTAGTCAGCAACTAGCTGACAGGAAGTGGCAGGGCAAGGGTTTTTTAAGTGGGGGCTGAGAGAAGGAAACTGTTTTTTTGTTTTTTGTTTTTTTTTGAAGATTCCAGCAAAGGGAGAAGGCTAGATACTTGCTATTCAGCCTCTCTGAGAGAGCAGAATTCCACCAAAACCTAAACTAAGTTTCCTTTAGTAGCTATGAAAGAGTCGGTGCCTGAGGGAACAGAGTCTCCTCAGGCTGTGGCTCTTGCTGCCTAACTGGTGCTTATAGCAATCTCCGACTAGGATAGCTGTTGCTTAAGGGGCAGCAACTGTAGATAACAGAAAACAGATAATAGCACTTTTCATATTTTGAGGGACACTTAGTTTGCTTTCCCATTTTGACTATTATGGATATTGCTGCAATGAAAACTGGACTGCAGATATCTCCTTGATACTCTGGCTCTTAAAACCTTTCTGTCCCTTCTTCCACAATGTTCCCTTAGGTGTGAGAATTGAATTCTAGATGTATCCATAAGAACCAGGCTCCACAACTCTGCATTTTGTTTGATTGTAGTTTTCTGTAATGGTTTCTGTTACAAAGAGAAGGGTTTTTTGTTTGTTTCTTCCGTTTGCAATTTTCTTTTTTGTTTTTGTTTTTTTATGAGGAGTGAAGATTACACTTACTATGGATATGAGGACACATTTAGAATGTAGTAAGGGGCTGGAGGGAGAGCTCAGCCGTTAAAGGCTAGGCTCACAACCAAAAATAGAATGTAGTAAGGGATTATTCTGGTTTAGTAAAGTGGCAGTTGTAGGTCCTCCTCCAAGATTGAGGATTCACTAGTCCAGGGTAGTTGAGGGTTTTGTCAGATTGTCTTTGGCTTTTGAAGGGAGTATTGTCAGCTCAGGTGGGAAATTTTAACTTTCATGAGTCAAAGGTACTTTTAGGTAGATGATGAATAGTATGATTCCTTGTGAATTTTTCAGACATCTTTACAATTATTTAACTCTCTTCTCTCTTTCTTCTATGTTTATCTCCATCCTCCTCAATAGAGACTCTTCATTTTCCCACTTCCCCCATCAGTTCACTTGTTCTCTGCTATTCCCTTCTCTGCTGCTCCCATAACTCTCTACCCCAGCAATGATCCTTTTTTTTTCCTTCCTGGTTTCTGAAGTTACACCAAGATAAACTCACACCTGAAGATTTGTAGCTAGGAGATTCAGATGAGAGAGAACATCCAATATTTGTCTTTCTTGCTCTTGGTTACCTCACTCAATATGATCTTTTCTAGTTCCATCTATTTATCTGCAAAATTCCTTTTTCTTTACTTCTGAATAGTATTCCATAGTATATATGTACCACATTTTCATTATCATTTGTCAACTGATGAGTATTTAGGTTGTTTTCATTTCCTAGCTATTGTGAAAGTGCATCATAGAGCAGCAATGAACATGGCTGAGCAAGTATCTGTGGAATAGAATATTGAGTCCTTATGCATATGCCAAGGAATAGTATAGTTGGGTCATATGGTATGTTTAGTTTTAGCTTTTTGACACTTCTCCATACTGATTCCAGAGTGACAGTACCAGTTTGAACTCCCACTAACAGTGACTAAGGGTTCTTTTTTCCTCGTATCCCTGTTCAATTGTTTGTGTTTTTTGTATAAGTGAAACATTAACTTCTTTTCAGTTGTAGCGTTTTTACATTTTCTCATTAGTAAGTTTTTTTTATTCTGTTTTGTTTGCAAAGCAGGAGTTTCTTAGTTTGATACAATCCCATTTTGCATACTTTTGCTATTGGTATCTGTGGTGGTTTGAAAGAAAATGGCCCCCAAAAGCAGTGGCACTATTAGGAGATGTGGCCTAGTTGGAGTAGGTGTAGTCTTTTTGGAAGAATTGTGTCACTGTGGAGGCAGGCCTTGAGGTTTAATATATGCTCAAGCCATGTCCAGTATTTCAGACCACTTCCTGTTGCCTGCTCTATGTCTGCCTACATGCCACCATCTTGAATCATGGTGACAATGGACTAAACCTCTGAAAATGTAAGCTATCTGATTAAATGTTTTTCCTTTATAAGAGTTACCATGTTCATCTTGTCTCTTCACAGCAATATAAACCCTAACTAAGACAGAAGTATACCTAAAAGTTTATTACTCAGGCATTATTTTGTCTTAGGAGAAAATTGGAACACTGGATTTGGATTGTGTAGAAGATAGGATTCCTATGGGATCTGTGTTTCTATCATACAATCTAAAGAACCAGTGGTAGGGTGAAAAAGTGAGGAAGTGAAAAAGTGAAGGAAGACAGTTGTGGGTAAGAATCCCAAGCTGGCAAGACCAGGCAGAAGCAGCTAGTTAGTTGCCACTGCTTCTTTGATTCTGTGAAGCAATTTCTACCTTAAGCCCAAAAGTTGAGGCCAGCAATGGGTATGGTGAGATTTGGGCTGGGGAGAGGGAAGTGTCTCTAGACAGCATTGCCCCCTTCTGAACAGTGATGAGGTTGTTTTCACCCTTAACTGCCTGTATCTACTAGATTACAGCCTTTCTTAGAGTTGCGGTAGAACCTTTCATCAAGGACACTGCTCTTTTGAGGAACCATTGCCTTTACTGTCTTACAGCCTCCCTGGATTTTCAGGTGTCATCCAATTGCAATACTTCTGATAAAAGTTTTGATCAGTACTTTAATACTAAAATATCATTCTAGTGGACAACAAGATATAAATTTCAGTGTTCTCAATTGTTTACCACAGTGTAAGACAGGAAAAGAAATGGATACTTGACTCCTTTATGACATCTGTGACCTTAGCTTTAGAAGTCATGTATAACACACTTACGTTTATATATGTCTTTTTTTTTTTGAGCTGAGGATCAAACCCAGGGCCTTGTGCTTGCTAGCTTAGCACTCTACCACTGAGATATATGTCTTAAATGGCCTGAAGTTGATTGTCCTCTTGGTATTTGTGACAAGATTGTCTTGCTTCCTTGGAAATAATGCATATTGATGTTGGTGATCATGTTAGGTGATTCCAAAGTAAAGGATAGCTTTTTTATAAAAATACCTCATCTTCAGAAACTGAATTTGTGTCAGACCTTGCAACCAAGTTAATAATGTGCCTTGAAATCATTTAAAACTGTGTAGTCAATCTGTTAAAACTTAACCTGCCTTTAAGAAAATAGTATAGAGAACTTCCCTATCCCTTGGATTTCTCATGTAACCAGCTCTTACAATGAAAGCCAAATGAGTAGTTTTAATTTTAAATCATGTACTCTTTCATGCCCCTGACAAAGAATAATGTGTGTATGTGTTTGGGTGGGGAGGTATATGTGTGTGTGTGTGTGTTGTAGTAACTATTTGCTGAAAGCAGCCAATGGTTTGAAAACAGTGTAACACAGCAAATACCCACTTAGAATGTTGGAAGCAACATGTAGGTTGATAATATCTGTGTGCAGTTTTGAGTTGTTCTGGGTCAGTGAGGTTCAGTAAAGTAACTTCTTCACATGTAAACTTTGCTAAAGATTTTTGCAGAGAAGAGTTTCTTTCTCATACCATGTTTTCTGTGGTAGTCAATAAGTGTAGAGCCAAGTCCTTTGTTAGAAACAGACAATATGGCCAGACCCCCCCCCTCTCTCTCTCACACACACACACACACACACACACACATACACGCACGCACATACACATGCACATGCACACACACATGCACATGCACATGCACACCAGACAGAAAACAGAATAGACCACAAAGTACAGATAATACACAGATGGATGACACAGGGAGAGAAATGGAGAATTCAAATTTGGGCTCACTCTTGGTCTAAAATACTCCAAGAGAAAGACTCCTTTTCATTCTGTAATATAACATTGACATAAAAACTCAACATAACTCAAAGGGGATAAATGTATTAACATAAATGTCATAGTTATGGCATAAAGAGTGGAATGTCCAGTTATTTGCAAATGGAAGACCTGAAAAGTAACTAAAGGAAAATCACAAATAGAAAAATTAATGTACTTAAAGGAAAGTAGTTGCCACTGTAGTCAAAAATTGAAGCTCCTCTTAAGGTAGATGTAGAAAGATATAGATAAGAGGCTTATCATAAACTTAACATTTTGCTTCTCAGAGTCCATTAAGAAGGAAAATTCAGGGACTAGTAATGTAGCTGAGTTGGCAGAGTACTTGCCTAACATGGAGCTTCAAGTTCAGTTCCCAGTATCATATAAAACTGGGCATGGTAGCATATGCCTATAATCCTAGCACTTAGGAAGTAGAGGCGGGGGGGGGGGGGGCATGAGTTTAAGGCCATGCTTGGCTATATAGCAAGTTATAGGCCATCAGAGGCTCCATAAGACTCTGTCTCAAAGGGGAAAAAAAGGAAACATCCACAGATAAAAAATATTGTCAAACAACTGAGGCTGTGGTGAACATCTGCAGTCTTTTATGTTGTCATTTTCTACACAACACAGTATAACATGTAGCATTTATATTGTATTAGACATAAGCAATCTAGAGACCATGCCAATCATATAGGAAGATATGCCTAAAGACTGTTAATACCATAGCATCCTACAAGGGAGTCGTGAAAATCCATCAACTTTGGAATCTAAAGTAGGATGCAGAAACCAATCCTCTTGTGTCTACTGAAGAACAACCAAATAAAATAGTCATTTAACTAGAAATTGTCCAACACTAGAGACTAAGCTTGGTATCAAGTAACTCAACTAAAATGTTCTTTGATACTAAACTTAAGAAATAAGAAAGTTCAGAAATACACAACAAATTCTAAGCTCTAATCATGTAATCTTTCATATGCAGCCAATTTTAAGATTTAATATGTAATATTTCATAAAGGAGTTTTGGAATGCAAATAGCACTTTATATTGCCATTGTTGTATCATATTTTTGAGACAGGGTCTCATGTATCCCAAGCTAGCTCGCAATATCTCTATCTCTCTCTCTATATCTCTATCTATCTATCTATCTATCTATCTATCTATCTGTCTATCTATCTATCTATCTATCTATCTATCTATCTATCATCTACCTATCTATCTATATATCTATATATCTGTGGATGGTCTTGAACTTTTGATCTTCCTGCTTCCATCTCTCAGATACTGGGATTATAGGTTTGCTTTGTCAACCTGATTTACATGGTGCTGAGGACTGAATCCAGGGCTGTGTGCATGCTATGGAAGCACTCTACCAGCTGAATAATATCCCTAGTCCTTCTCTTCCTTTGTTTTATTTTGTTTAGCTTTCTTTTTATCTTTATTGTGTGCATGTTTGTGGGTGTGTGTATGGTCGTGTGTATACCACAGTGCATATGTGAAGGTCAAAGCACAACTTCAGATGTTCCTCACCTTCTCCATTGTTTGAGACAGTCTCTTGTTGCTTGTTGTTACATATGCCAGGGTAGCTGGCCCACAGGTTTCCAAAGATCTCTTGTCTCATCTTCTTTCTTGCCATACAAGTGTTTGTATTCTAGGCCCACATTACTGTATCTGGCTTTATGTGAGTTTTAGAGATTTTAATCCAAGATGTTATATTTGTACAGCAAGCACTTTACCCACTGAGCCAACTTTCTAGTCCCCTTTTCCCCTTACGAAAGTTGTTCATATAGGATAGCAAATGGAATGGATTGTCTGGTAATATATTGATCAGTGCTTACCATCTATATCCCAGTCTGAAATAAAAATGCTATCACCACCCACACACTCACAGACTAAATTCAATTGCAGTAAACAAAAATAAATCAAAATCAACCAGTAACACTAAGCCTGTCTTCTCTCAAGGTTGGAGAGGGCTTGGTGTGGCATACTATCTATTTAGAGCTTGCCTATTTCTTTTGCTGTTGAATCAGTCTGAACTCTCATAGTTTGTGATTTCCTGAGTAGGTGCATGATCTATCAGATTCAGATTTTGATTCTTCTTATAGTGCCTTAATTGCTTTGACAATTGTGACCCCATGTTAAAGCCCTTGGCAGGAGAGGATGGTGTTCTAAATTCTAACTTCAGCTATTTGGCTTTTTTTCAATTTCCAAATTAATATGTCTGACAAGTATGCAGGAGTCAGAGCTTGAAACCAACATCAAACAACAACAACAAAACCCAAATAAAAAACAAACAAGTAAAAAAGAAGTTGAAAAAGGCTTTTGTCCTTTTTCTAGCAAAATGGACCTAGGAACAAGGAACTCTGCCAGGTCCTGAACCATTTCCCAGCGTGAACTATTTCACAATTAAATTTACACATCCTGCCTTTGTTTTATGGTTTTAATATAAATTTTATATGGTAGGGACGAAATTTCTTTTCTCCTCTAAGTTTGGCTAAACTGGAAATAAATCCACCTTTCTTTATTAGTTTCTGTTAATTTCAGAATACAGAGAAACTAAAGTGGTGGTTAAGAACCTAAGTGTCTAGTGACACTACCTCTTTAACCTTAATTGCCTACTGGAGTGTCTGTTTTTTAAAAAATATCCCTGGACCTTGGTGTGTGTGTGTGTGTGTGTGTGTGTGTGTGTGTGTGTGTGTGTGTGTGTTCATGTGTGTGAATTTGGGAGTGTTCATGATATGGTGTGCCTATGGATAGCAGAGAACAACCTTGGGTATCACTCTTCATTTTCCCCTTTGTTTAAGACAGGGTCTTGTTAGTTTTTTCTTTATATACCACATACACCAGGATAATTGGCTGACATGCTCTGGGAATCCTGTGGAGGACCGCAAAGGTTTCCTAGTGAGATCTGAGCTTGCATAACCCTGCAGGGCTGCATTTGAGGATTGCTTGACCATGTGTGTTGTTACCAGGTGATTGGAATGGTCTGCACTTGGCTGTGGTAGGGGGAGGTCTTTTGCTCCACCCTTTGGCATTCCTATAAAAGACCCTTTAGAAGAGACAGAAGGGGCTAGTGGATAATGATCCAGGCCCTCCTGAGGCTATCCTGTGTTTCTATCTGTCTCTCTCCCCTCTATCCTATGTAAATATTTCTCACTTCTCACTTCTCCCTCCTTAAGAATACCTTGGGGAAAAAGTTGAAAGGTGGCCTCCCACAGAGAAATGGGTAGATCCCCCACAGTTTCCCATATCACTGTGAGAATGCTGTGATTACACATGTACTACCCTGTTGGAATTTATGTTTTGTGGATCAGAGCTCAGGTCCTCACACTTGTGGGATAAACATTTTACCCACTAAATTACTGATTCTTTTTTAACTCCCCAGTCTAACATTGGTTTTGAATAGGCAGAACTAAGATTCTCCTGACAGTTATGTGTGAGTCCTTAAGCTAGGACATGGCAACTGTCACTATCCTCAGTGAGTCTTTTCGGTTTTCTCTCCATTTGATTCCTTTTTATTATTTGACAGCCCCTCTTCATGGTTTTATCTAAGAAGAAGCTACTTTATTTAGGCTCATGTTCTCTAGCACTTATGGATTAAACCAGTCTATGAATCTTTTAAAAGACTTCAGAGGAGACATAAGTCCATTTATTTCCTGAATGTCCCATGTAGCTTCCAACTTTAGGTACCCTAGCTGATTCCAGCAAGGTAAATCCCTTGTCTGTATTTGATGTTTCAGAAAGGATGGTCTTCTTAACAAAAAGGTCTTTCTCTGTGTTGGCTCACTGATAGTCAATGAATACTTGTAAGATTGATTGGATAAGACCTGTCCTGCTCTGACTTCTTAAAAAATGTAAACTGTTATGAGACTGGGTCCCTCTCCTGGGACACTTCTCATGGTGAACCTAATGATATTTAGCTCAACAGCACATTTCTCTGAAATGGGGGCCAAGGCACTCTTATCTCCCAATCTTCAGTCATCTTACAACAGAAGTTGGATATCCTACTAATGGGACCAGGGATACAGATGTGGGCTGTCACAGGCTGTTGCTGTTAGTTAATGCTGATCAGTAAGAAAAATAATTGTAATTGGATAAGATAGTGAGCATGTGGATACCTTTGTTATTCTTAACTACAGTACTTACTGGAAGTAATAGAAAGGGAGTTTACAAATAATACCTGCTTATTTTGAGCAATAAGTTTTAGATCTGCAGAGTCTCTTACTGCTGTACATGCAGGTCAAAGAGGGTGAAGCCAGGCACACTACAGCTAGGACTCTGTGTATTTAGTTCCAAAGCCATAACAAGTGTTTCAGGAATATAAGACTCAAGGAATTGCTGCTATGGGGTATGGCCTCATCTTTGCCTTCCCAATGAACATAGGTCTAGTTCTCAACCAGCTATTATTACCTACAATGGTACCCAACATGAAAGTGTTCACAGAAGATGATTCTCTTATTTGTGTGAAGCCTGTTGCTGTTGCCTAGCTCATTAGAAAGCTATTTTTTCTTTTTCTTTTCTTTTCTTTTCTTTTTCTTTTTCTTTTTTACAAAATTTGGCTTCACATTGGTAACCTACTCTTTAGGGCTTTGCTACTAACCTAGTGTCTTGGGATCTTGTTAGGCCTCATCCTAGACCTACAAAACCAGATCTCCTTCTAGCAAAGTCCATTAGTAATCCATTTACATGTTACAGTTTGAGAAGAACTGCCCTAAACTAAGAGAAGTTTGTTCAGAATTCCTTTTCAGACAGGGTGAGTTCAGAAAGGGTGACACATCTTAGAAGTATGGGTCTCTGAATTATTCTTTTTTTCCAGGGACAAGATGTGGAGAAGCTGACACTGATTCCTTCTGTCAATTCATTTACAGAGCTGGAGGGAGGGGACTAATCAGGAGAAGCCTTAATGGACTTATCACCAGGATCATTATCTGGTGTATTTATCATTACAGTCAGAATTGTTTGCCACAGAAAAACCACTTCTCCTTTTTCCTGGATAGAGGACAGGGTCATGGGTCTACAGCAAGTGTCTTAAGCTTAGCTGACTTGCCTCTTATAATGAGATTCTACTCCTTCCAGAAGGAAACTTTTCATTCTTCCTGAATATTTTATTTCTGTTTAACTTAAATAATAAGAACCCTGAAAATTAATTAGGATTCTCAAGAAAAACTGATGCAGTAGGATTGGTACATAGATGTATAGACTTAAGATATGGGTGCACGCAATTATTGAGGTTCAAGTATGAAGGTCATCAGAATGAAAGATATTTCCTGGAGAGGCCAATCTTTTGATTTATTTACATGTTCTAGAGATAAAGTTTACCCACCCTTTAGAGGGCAATCTGCTTTATCCAAAGTACACTGGTTTAAATGTTAACATAGCCTAAACATTAACTTCCTCCAAAAACACCTTTAGAGAGGTTTGATCACAAATCTAGTCATTGTGGTCAGACAAATTGACATATAAGACATTGAATATTTCCTTGCCTACTTGTCTTCCAGGTCCATAACTTATTTTCTCCATGCAATACTTTTTAAAATTTAATTTATTATTTATTAATATTTACAGTAAGTATGCAAAATAGTAGATTTAATTATGACAATTTCATACATGTATATCATTATACTTTGCTTATGTCCATGCTGTAATTTTCCCTCCTTTGTCCTTCTTTTTTACTGTTGGTGGCCATCCTCTCCCCCAAAAATACTCCTGCTTTCATGACATACAAATATACACAAGCATATAAACATATATATATATATATATATATATATATATATATATATGAGAGAGAGAGAAATGTGTTATATTCCCTCCATTACCCTTCTTATCCCCAACCCCTTCTTTTAAATCCCTTTCTCTTCCCATATAGTTCCCCTTCTATTTTCATGTCTTATTATTTCTATCAATCTTTCTGCAAATAAATTAATTTCATTCTTCTTTATGGGTGAATAAAACTCTATTGCTTACATTGTTTTTTATGTTTATGATGAGCATCTAGGCTGGTTCAATGAACATGAATATGCAGGTATCTCTTGGGGTATGCTTCTCCAGACCTCTGTATTACAAACTTGTATATCCCACTAGTGCTTGAGATTCCCTATTGCCCAAACCAACCAACTTTCTTCCTTGTTTGTTTCTTCCCAGTGTTCTCTTGTGATTGGAATCACAGTTAATGTTACTATAAAAGGACTTCATTTGACCTGCCCCTTGCTTCCTGCCCTTTCTTCTCTCTGTCTCTGTCTCTCCCCTAAGTTTTTCCTTAGGCTTTACATAACCATCTACAAGAGAGCAAAGTCCATTGTGCTGTTCTTCCCTGGATGTGCACACGGCTCATCATATCAAGATCTTCTAGTAAAAAACATCCCAGCTTCACCCTGAATGATGATCTCACAGGAGAGTCAAGAAGCTACATTTATGCTGCAGTTGTGGAAGTATAAAAATATTTCCAGAAATGAACTTTTTGAGTTGGTTATTTCAGAGGAAGAGGGGTGGGCTGTAAAAAGTGATGGACTGGGGACTTTAGCATTTGCTTCCTTTTTCAATCTCCACCCTAATCTTTATTTGCTTTTGCCTCCCTTCCCAATTAGTTCTTGCTGTAATCTTTCAGTGATCCAAACTTTCCATGTGATATAGAACACAACAACTTCCCTCATGTTCATACAAACAGAAAAGGTTTTCTAAGCAAAAAATGTAAATGCTTATCCAGGAGGCCAGAGACCCAGGTTGACTCTCAAGAAGAGGAAAAGGAGATGGTCTCATTTAATTCTTTCATTACCTACCACATACCCCACTGCCCAATCTCCTCTTTGTTACCAAGATATTCACAGCAGGACTTTCCTAGGAGAGAGCAAAAGTAAATATTGTATCATTACAACTAGCTCTAACAGATAAAATTTATAAGTGCTTCTGGTAAGCCAGACACTCACTGGACCTAACTGACTTTTTCTTCATCAACAATGGTAAGAATTAAGCAAACTAACTCTGTCAGATACATGGATTCCCTGCTTTATTCCCTGCAGAGAGCTAGTTGTTGACCTTCAGTGTCTTAGTTAATGGTTTCTATTGCTGTGATAAAACACTATGACCAAAAGCAACTTGGGGAGAAAAGGTTTATTTCATTGTACAATTCCCAGATCAACTGTATCATAAAAGGAAGTGAGAGCAGGAACTCAAAGCAAGAACCTGGAGGCAGGGACTGAAGCAGAAGCATGGAGGAGTGCTGCTTACTGGCCTGGTCCCCATGGCTTGCTTGACCTGTTTTCCTATACAATCCAGGCCTGTGTGCTGAGGAGGGGCACCAGCTGCAGTGGCCCTTCCGTGTCGATCATTAATCAAGGAAATATCCCAGCAGATTTGCAAACTGGTGGAGACATTTTCTCAATTGAAGTTTCTCTTCCAAGGTATGTCTAGGTTTGTGTCAAGTTGACAGAAACCGACCAGCACACTCAGTTAATATTACCATACAAAGTCCCCTTTCTGGTACTTAAAATACTCTTATGTTTTTCTTTCATGGATGATAAATCAGTGTATTTCTTCAGTGACATGTTGCCCCTCAACTGGGAAGTTAGTAGTCTCAATTTTATGTCTTTGAAGTCTCTATGGTTTTTGCATTTTTGACACCCCTTATATTCAAGTGTTATGCTATATTGATTATTTTTACCTCTTAAATATTTACCAAGTGGAAACTGAATGCTGTTAACCTCATTCTAATTTGTATTTCTTGCTTAGATTGTGGTCAGTTTTCTTTAACTTGTTCCCATAGTACTTACTTTCTGCCTTAAACTATATCTCAGCTCCCTTCATTGAGTAGAAAATTGATTCAGGACTTTAAATTTTTTATTTTATTTATTGTCATTTTTATTTTTTATTATTTTTTAATTTTCAAAATGTATTCTCTCATATATGACATCCTTCTTTCCTCCCAGTCTCTCCCCACCACATCTTTGTCCCCATCCACTCCTCTGTTTCCTTTCAGGAAAGAGCATGCCTCCTAAGATATCAAGCTTCAATGAGACTAGGCACAAACTCTCATATTAAGGCTTGTGGGACTCCTAACAGTGGGAGCAAGGGTTGTATCTGACTTTATGGCTATTTTTTAAAAGTGTGTATAAGTGTTCACCTTGTATGTGTCTGGGCCTCTTAAAGGTCAGAAGAGGACACTGAAGTCCCTGGAATTGGAGTTATGGATGTTTGTGGACTGCCATGTTTATGCTGGAAATTAAACTTGGGTCCTCTGTTAGAGCAGCCAGGGCTCTTATTTGCTAGATCATCTCTCCAGCCATCATCCATCATCATAATAGTGTGTGTGTGTGTGTGTGTGTGTGTGTGTGTGTGTGTGTGTGTGTGCATACATGCTATGGTGCATGTGTGGAGGTTAGATAACGACTTGGGGGGGGGAGTCATGTTCCATGTTTTAGTCTTAACTTTTAGCTTTAACTGAGTCTTCTCTTTTAACTTCTTTTCTGCTGCAACTGAACTATTTATAGTCCTCCTGGTAGGCCATTCTGCTGTCCTTACCTTTAGCTGAGTTTGTTCTTAGGGAACAAATATGATTTGGTTAGGTGTTATGTGATGGTTAATACTGTTATTGGGACATGTCTTGAAATCATGCAGGAGACAGACTCTTGGTGTATGTGCTGGTTAGTTTTTTCTACTTGACACAAACTAGAGTCATCTGGGAAGAGGAAACTCAACTGAAGCACTGCCTCCCTAAGATTGGTGGATGGAAATGTCTGTGAGGCATTTTCTTGATGAATAATTGATGTGCAAGTGCCCAACCCATTGTGGGATCTGTCACCCTGGGCTGGTGGTCTTGGGGTATAAAAAACAAATGGAACAAGTCCCAGACAAATGGTAAGTAGTCTTACTCCATGGGCTCTGATTCATCATCTGCTTCGGGTTCCTGCCCTGACTTCCTGAAGTGATGGACTGTGATGTGGAAGTGTAGGCCGAAGAAAGCCTTTCCTCCATCAGGTTGCTTTGGGTCAGTGTTTTGTCAGAGCAATAGAAAGTAACTAACACAGTGTGAGGGACTACCAGAGAGGCTCACCTGAAATGGTAAGACTCCTCTGAATGTGGGTGGCACAACCCCATGGGCTGCAGTTCCAGACTAAATAAAAAGGAGAAATGAACAGAGCACTGCCAGCCATTCATCTGCTTCTAGGTTATATAAAGATGCAAAGTGACCAGCCACCAGACATCCCTGTTGCCCCATGCCTTCCCTGCCATGACTTCATATGCTATGTATGCTCAAATTGTGAACCAAAACAAACCCTTTATCCAGATTTATCAGGTATTTTTTGACAGCAATGAAAAGGGTAAGGATTGTATGTTGTGTCAGGCCGAGTCCTACCAATATCACATGGCTCATATCATTTAGGACAACTTAAGGAAGGATTATTTACAAAGAGTTGAATGAACAAAGCTTGGGTGTGACAAAGAACACTACGAATGCAGGAGACAACAGCATCCACACATCAGAAGAGATGACAGGGAGGAGAAGGTGCTGGGAGTGAGCGTGAGAGTTTAGAGTACATGCTTTTGGAAGAAGAGGGGCAGCAGCTCCTGGTTAGGGCACATTATAAAGAAGAACAGATGGGGAAAAGCCCGTGTACACTCACATTTCTCTTCTGATTTCCCTACTATATTGAGACGTTCTGTTGTCCTCTGGCTTTACGACTACATAGCTCAGCCTCTCAGGGGCAGAAGGTCGTAAAGAAAAAGGGTAGAAAATGATTCTGGAGGACAAAGGAAAATATAAGCATAGGCCTCATTCCAAAACCTTGTCCCATTTTTTCCCTTTTGTTTTTCTTACTGGAAGCTCACTAAGCATCTTTCTCCAAATACTCTGTCTCAAGGGAAGTCGTTTTACTGTGGTCCAGATGTCTAGAGGGACTTGATGAGTTTAACTGGCCAAGTTTCCCTTTCCCTTTACTTTGGAATTGGGCTTCCTGGAAATGACCTTGTACCTGCTATGTGTCTCTTGGCCCCAAATACAGTGATACAACATTGGGTCAGTCCTGAATCAAGGTAGGGGCCTAGTTGTGAAAACTAACCTTGTCCTCTCTTCTAGGATAGCCAGCCAGAGAACTGTTTCTACTAGATAGTCTTTTGCTGCCACCTTCTGGCAGCCTGCCACCACAGTCCAGACTCTTCAGGATAGTAAATGAAATGGCAACTCCCATGCAGAGGCTTTGGCAGGGAGATGTTGGTAGGCAGTGGATAAAAGGGGCCTTACTCACAAATAAACAAGTAGGTCCAACTGACCAGTGTCTCACGTTAGTTACAGGGCAGAGTAAGGAACATGGACTGCAGAGCCTTCATCTGACTGTCTGAAATGGTATAAAAATTAAAATGTTTTGAGGACTGTGGGTGCTACAGACAGAAAATTCTACATCTGGCTTCTTAGGAACTGTTGTGATCAAAATACAAACATGTTAAAATAGCATAAATGGTTATGTTCAGACGTTGGGGATATGGCTCAGTGAAAGAGTGCTTGCCTAACGTGTAAGGCCCTGTGTACAATTCCTTATACAATAAATAAATAACAGAATTTCTGCTTGTGTATAAGATGTGGATGAATCATAAATGAATTTTCTATTCAGATTTGGTTTTCCTCTCTAAGATATCTAATATATATGCAAATATTAAATAATAAAGTTGTAACATTTCTGGCCCCAGGCATTTTGGATATGGGAACTCAAGTGGTAGAAGAAATTTTTTTTTTTGAGATAGAGTATTTTTGAAAAAATAATTTTAAATTAACATACAAAGTGATTCAAGGGAAAGATCATTTTCTCTTGATACAAAGTGATGGGTTTCCTTATGCCATTTCATATATATGGTCTCTATTTTGTTCTTACTCATCCCCCCTTGCTCAGCATCCCCCTCCGTCCTCCCTACCCTCCTCTTGCCAATCCTCTTCCTTATTTGACATGTTCCTGTCTTTGCTTCCATGTCATGTGCATTCCTTTATCCTCTTCGCTTACTCCCAAGAGCTCGTCATAATTCCCCAACACACATATTTTTTAAATTAACTTTAATTGTTTCCAGCCTGATCACAGTTTCCCCTCCCTCCCTCCCTCCCTCCCTTCCTCCCTCCCTCCCTCCTTCCCCCTTCCCAGTTCCTCCCCCCAACCTCCACTTTTTTCAATTACAGACAGTTAAAATCCCTTTATCTACCTCTCAATCATATTCTTTCCTTTCTTCTGCCAAAGAATCTCTGCTTTGATGTTGGTGGGGTCTCTTCCACTTTATATAAAATGTTTGGTTGTCAAAAACCACAGATAATATTCTTTTATATTTTAATAATCACATAAATACTATACCATGAAGTGTTATTCTAAAGTTTGCACTTTTCACTCTGCTGTTTTCAAGATGTATCCTTGTTTATACATGTAATTCTAGTTAATTAAACTCTGTTGGTTTTTGCTTTTAAGCACACTCACATGAAGTATTAGCTATTCCTTTATTGCTAAACGTTTGAGATGTCTCTATTTTTTATGAGTGTGAGTGATGCTGTTATACATTTTTGTATCCATGCCATGTATTATTTTTAGCTCTGTAACATATCTGTTTCAGTGCACACATTTCCTGAGATCTATCATACACAGAATCACTGAGCTACAGGCCACATACATTTTCACTTTGGCTAGATACTAGCTGCTGCTAAATTTCCATCATCAGGGCATAAGAGCCCTTCCTTTTCTGGACAACAGTGTTGAAGTGTTCCCTTTCTTCCATATTCTTGTCACCAGTTATGCACCTTTTTAGCATTTGACAATCTGTTGAGCATAAAGTCTTTCATTGATGATTTAGTTTTTTTTATTTGAGGATTTGGGGAGTGGTGTGGGATAATCATTTCTTCTTGTTTACTGGTCATTTGGAGTTATTTTTGCATAAAACATCCAAGACTGATTTATATATTAGAATTTGAAGGGATTCTAAAGCATAGCAGATCAGCAAGGGCTTGTGATGGGTGTCAGCCTAGTCCTTTCCCAACTATGGAAGCAGTTAAATGGGGAAAAAAAATGTTTTCGTGCTTGTTGCCACCAGGTGCCAGCACTGTACCATAATCCTACCTTTCTGCCATGCTAGGAACTTGTTTTCCCATAAGATTCAAGACGGTGGTTCTTAATCACATAGGTAATACAACTGGCTTTCTGGAGTTAGGGCTTAGGACAGCACCCCAAATATGACTTCAGGGGATCACAATATGCTTCACCAAAATATACTCTTCTGACAAATTTTGAACTGATTATTCCCAGAAACTTTAGACAGGAGGACTTCTGCAAGGCTTTTGTTTTTGAAAGAAATTTACATCAATAAAGGAAATCTACATAGTAAAATTATTCATGCAACTTTTATTACCCGAGAGACATCTGTTTAACAAAAGAGCTTATATGCAGCACACCCTTCTCTCAGATTTCTGTAGCTTGTGATCCTCCAGGGCCCCCATGTTCCCATTCTTTTCTGTAGCTTTGAATGTGATATAAGCTTCCACTAATTGGTCCTTCTTTAAGTTTTGGAATTTATTGGACTCAAAGTGTACATATAAAATTACATGTTATTTTTCTGTTAATCTGTGTTATTACAACTTAATTCGTAGCCCCTTCCAAAGAACCTAGCAGGGAAGTTAGAAGCCATTTTTTTTCCTCACTTACAGTGAATATTTGTATAAACAATTTGTGACATGATGCTTAAATAAACAATTATTATTTTTTTTAAAAACATTGTCTCATATGGCACAGGTTGATCTCTACCTTGCTTCATAACTGAGGAGGACCTTGAACCTTGAACCTTGAACCTTGAACCTTCTGTCTCTACCTTGCAAGTGATAGGATTACAAGTGTATGCCATCATCCTTACCTAACAATATTCTTTCCCCTACTTTTTGTGTGTGTGTTCTGTGAGCATCCGTTGTGCATGTCTTTATATGTATGTTTACATGTATGTGGGCACACATGGGTGTGGGTGTATGTGCACATAGGTACCCAGCATGTACAAGCCCAGCCAGGGTTTATGTCAGGAATCATCCTCCATCACTCTTTACCTTATTCACTGAGGCCTGGTATTTCAATCACAGTAAGAGCTCACCCATATGGTTTATCATGCTAGCCAGATTGCTCTAGGGATCCTTATCTCTGCTTTCCCTGGATAAAAATTACAGGTGGGCTTCCACTCCTCCCCAGCATTTATGTGGGTTCTGGAGAGCTGAACTCTGGTCCTCACTCTTGCATGCAAGCACTTCCACTGAGCCAGCTCCCTGCCCACACTATTCTTTAGTATAAACATTTACAACAATGTGTTAAGCTCTTTATCTAAAGAGCTAAATATTGGATTTCTGATTTCTACTTAAAATGAGCTGGTGACAAAATGTCGACAGCAACCATCTTTGCAATGATTAGGTACCAGGAACTGTGCTAAGCACATTTTATATACTGCTATGTAATTCTTACCATACTTGCATGAGTTAGGTGTCTTTGTTTCATATGCTGAATATAGGTAACAGATGTAGAGAAACTAAATACATTTCTCATTAGCACACAGCTAGTTAAATGTCACAGCCATGTTCCAAAATCTGTGTTCCCCACTATTATGATGCTCTGGTTCACCACATGCAATTCTGCAATCAGCCTGTGTCTAAATCCCTAGGAAGTTTGTGCTTATGAGTAGGAATAAACTTGAGCTAACAAAAGGGAAACCTTTCTAAAACAGTCTCCTTGTGGTAGAGACACATTTGCTTATTTCTGAGGTCAGCTGTATCTTCTAGTAATAAGCCTTGAAAAATCATCTTCCTTTCAGAATTAGTGTTGACAACAAAAACCCAGTTTTTTCCACTCTGCTTCTTTGCTGATTTCCTCTGAATTTTACAGCACCTAGCAGGAAAACACATTTACTACTGCTGCCTGTGTCAGTGCAGCTTCTAGCCTGTTTTCTCACTTGCCATTAGTACCTCTTCCCCCACCTCTCCACAAACATCTGGCAGGAAAGAAGGCATTTCCCTGTTTCTCTGCAGCTTGTTTTGTGTAGTCACAGAGGATTAGTGCCATGTAGAAAACCGAGGAGGAACTAAAACTCCTGATCCTCTGTCTTTACCTTGCAAGTGATAGGATTACAAGTGCATGTGATCATCCTCACCTAACAGTATTCTTTCCCCTATTTTTCGTGTGTGTGTGTGTGTGTGTGTGTGTGTGTGTGTGCGCGTGCATGCACGCATCTGTTGTGCATGTGTCTATATTCATGTTTACATGTATGTGGGCACATGTGGGTATGGGTGAGAAAGTGTGTTGTAAATGCCTGAGATATGCAGAGACATCCAACCCTCATCGTCCATGTCCAGTGATGACATTTCACTACCACAGGGCAATCTACCACAATGCCCTTATTGTACTCTATTTTTCTTTTGTTGTTGTTATAACAAAATATCTTGATGATGGGTATTTTAACAGGGTTCTGGAGGGTCAAGAGCATCACACCAGCATGAGTTTCTGGAGACAGCCTCATAGCAGGTAGCACAGTATCTCAAGAAAATATCCAAGAGAGAACTGCCACATGGAGAGAAAAAAAAAAAAACCATAGAAAATGAATTAAAGAACCCAAACTTGTTTTGCAAACGTGATCTCACCATAACCAATCCAGGCTGATATCTAATTTACTCTTAACAGAATTCACCTAATTGCCCAAGAAAAACATTAACCATTCATTGAAAGCAGACCCCAAATATCTCACAGTCTCTATTACCTCAATACTGGAGGAATTAAGCTTCAGCATTAGTTTTGGCAGAGACAAACCACATTAAACTATACACCAATTCTCTGAATGTAATGTCAATCTCTGTGTTAGCTTCATGCCTCTGTCCTGTTTCAATAAAAGGTTGAGAAGTCTTAGGAAATGACTTCGTAGAACAAACTGGATTGTGTCAACTATCCTTCCTAGTATTACAAGTCTTGATTAGATTAGCTTGCTTGTGAATCTTTCTTCTTTCTTCCTTCCTTCCTTTCTTCTTTCTCCTCTATCTCTCCCTTTCTTTCATATCTTACTTAAATCCTCTTCATATAATATATATTTGATCATGTTTTCTCCCCTTCTCAATTTTTTGTTTGGATTTTAATTTTTGTTTTGAGGTTTATATATATGTATATATGGTATATATGGAGAGAGAGAGAATGAATGAATGAATGAATGAATGAATGAATGAATATGAAGTTAGGTGGATAGTGAGTGCAGGTGTGGAGGACTGTGAGTCTTAACATAACCTACTACTTAATCTTTTAGTCTAACCCTGCTTGACTGCTTAACTCTTATGCTTAAACCCTGGGGTGGGGATAGGGATGAGAAAACCAGGGAAATCTATGCTGGAATGGCTACACCAGGATGCTTAGCCTTCCTACAACAGCATTATTTCCAGAGACACATTTAAAAGACAAAGACAGTGGAGGGAGGAATGTTCTGACTGCTGAGCCACATGGGACAAAGGCTCCAAAAAAGCCAGTAAACTGTCTGTGTTAAAGTGCTCTCCGGAGGCAGCAGTGTGAAGGCCTTCACCCCTGCTGACTGCTTACCATAAGCTGAAGGACACTGCCTCTCCAGGGCATGGGCAGGCTGACATCTCAGCTACCAGGCAGCACAGTTGGAAAAGACAGAAATGGCTGGTGCTACAGACTGGCAAAAAGAAATGTTTCCTGAGCTTGGGGGAGGTATTCTGTGGAGACTTTCAGAAATAGTGCTTCTTGTCTCTGCTTCCACCTCAGCTTGAAGGCCTTGCTTTAGTAGGAGTGGAGGAAAGATCCAGAGAAATATTCCTGATAATTCTGACTTGTGTCTAATTATGTCCTGGTTCAAAGAAGACCTTGTGACAGGCATGGTGCCATACACCTGTCCTCGCAGCATTCTGGAGGCTGAGGCAGGAGGATCAGAACACAGAATGAGACCCTGCATTAAAGAAAACAAGCAAAAGAGGATACTGTGTTAGTTTTTGTGACTATAGCAAATACGCATGATAATTGTTTTATAAAGAGAAAGGACTACTGTTTTGGAAATTTTTAGTCAGTGGTTCATTAGCCCTGTAGATCATCATAGTGAAAGTGTATGCCAGAGAAAAACTGCTTGTCTCATAGCCAGAAAACAAACTACAGAAAGAGAAAGGGATTCGGATCCTATTATACTATTTATGGGCATGCCACTGTTGAGATAAGGACCGCCCCCAAGTAGCAAGCTCTCAAGAGTTCTACCATCTCTGAGTACCATGCTGCTGAGACCAAGTCTTTAACAGATATGACTTAGGGGGATGTCCTTCATCCAAATTATAGAAGATCTTCATATATCAAGATGGGTCATACAAAAATGAGCTAAGGAAATTTATCAATAGGGGTTTTTATTTGGATTAAAATCTAGCATAATTTATATTTAGCATTTTCTGAATCAAATCCTAAAGCATAATCAGGTGAGCCTCATTTCTCTCTTTATTATATTCATATTAACACAGATTTAAGCATTTATCTCTGACATCTTTGTAACATGCACAGGAAAACTTGTCTAGTAAGTCCTAAGGGTCTCCCTGGCATCTACCTCAAGAAGGATAAAAGAACATAACAAAATAAAGAACTTATTTGGAATCCCAAGGGAGTCCATTCTGTCTTGCCAACCTTTTAATTTTGTCTCTATCAGGTGACCTGTGATGATTGAGGTGCCGCCTTTGGACCTTGGTTGCCTAGAGTACCCATAATTATGAGACAAAATCTCATTTAACTCAAGCTGGCCTTGAAATTTGCCATGTAGCTGGGGTTGGCCTTGATCTCCTGATCTTCTTGCTTCTACCTTCCAAGTGTTTGGATCACAGGTATGTGCCACCACACTTGGCTTGGCTTACCATTTCCATTCAGTTTCTTTTCACTTTCAGGAAGGTCTTATCAACAAGGTGTGGTTATGCATTCTGTCACCAGGGATTAGACAGATGGACACCTCTAACCACAAAACTTGTGTTCAATAACCCAATCTCAGAAAACAGTTTGTGGCCTCAGTTTCTTCCCTTGGGAAAAGGCCCCTAGTAAGATTTCCCACCTCCTCACAATTAATGCAAAAGGGCAAAGGTGAAGAGGGTTGGGAACCCAAAGGCAACATTTGATCTATTCCTTACAAAACAAGGAGGTTTAATGTCTACATTGCTATAAATAGAAAAGTTTCTTAGAGAAATGATTACTTACAAGTTGTCAGGGAAAAAGGAAACACAAACCTTTGGCCTGCATGAATCCCCACAGGGTGTTCCTTTATTGTAGGAGTGGAATGGAAAGGAGACTTTTAGTAGTTAGCCCATTTGTTCAGCATGAAGACCCGAGATTACATCTCCAGGAACATGTAACAGGTTGGGGCACTTGCCATTAAGCCTGACAACCTGAGTTAGAACCCCAGGACCCACACCCACATGGTGGTAGGCAAGAACCAACTTCTACAAGTTGCCCTCTTATCTCTGCATACATGCTGCATGAGTGTGATGTGTTCAGTATTATGTCAATGTGGGTCACAGGCACACTAAATAAGTACAAAAAGAGAGAAAAGGGGGAAAAGCCTGCAACCTCAGTGCTCGAAGGCTGAGGATCAGTCTAGCTCAGTTTTTTTTTTTTAGTAACTTTTTTATTTTTAAATATATTTATTTTATTTTTTTCATATGGATATTTGTGTTTTATTATTATTATTATTATATTTGTGTTTTAATTTTACACATCAACCATGGGTACCCCTGTCCTCCCCCCTCCTGCCCCCAACCCTACCTTCCCCCAAGCCCCTACCCTCCATTCCCATCTCCTCCAGGGCCAAGACTCCCCTGGGGATTCATTTAAATCTGGTGGATTCAGTACTGGCAGGTCCTGTCACCTCCTTCCAGACTGAGCAAAGTGTCCCTGTGTAAGCCCAAGGTTTCAAACAGCCAGCTCATGAACTAACGACAGGTCCTGGTTCCAAAGCCTGGATGCCTCCCAAACAGTTCAAGCTATTCAATTGTCTCACTTATCCAGAGGGCCTGATTGAGCTGGAGGCTGCACAGACTTTGCTTCATAATTCATGTGCTTCCATTCATTTGGCTATTTGTCCCTGTGCTTTTTCCAATCTTGGTCTCAACAATTCACGCTCTTACAGTCTCCCCTCTTTCTTGACAATTGGACACCTGGAGCTCCACCTGGGGCCTGGCTAAGGATCTCTGCATCCACCTCCATCAGTTATTGGATGAGAGTTCCAGCACGACTGTTAGGGTGCTGTTGGCCATCTGATCACCATACTAGGGCAAATCAGGCTTTCTCTCGACCATTGCCAGCAATCTACAGAGGATGTATCATTGTGGATTTCTGGGGACCTCTCTAGCACTCTGCCTCTTCCTGTTTTCATGTGG
Source organism: Onychomys torridus (assembly GCF_903995425.1). Lineage (NCBI taxonomy): Eukaryota > Metazoa > Chordata > Mammalia > Rodentia > Cricetidae > Onychomys > Onychomys torridus. Next base: position 9,212,650 of record NC_050466.1, on the reverse strand, counting down.
TCATCATTTATCATGGTCTGTTATTCCTTGTTCTCCCTTTCTGTTCTTGATCCAGCTGGGATCTCCTGCTCCCCTAAGCTTTTTTTCCCTTGAAACTTGCCCTTCATTACTCCCATTGTGTTCCAGGATTTTCATGTAGATCTCATCCATTTCTCTGTCATTGGGCGATCCCTGTATATTTCCTAGGGTCCCATTTTCTAGGTAACCTCCCTGGACTTGTGTAGCAGTCTAGTCATCTTTGTTTTACATCTAGTATCCTACTGAGTGAGTACATACCATGTTCGTCCTTCTGAGTCTGGGTTACCTCACTCAGGATGATTTTTTTCTAGATCCATTTGCCTGTAAAACTCATGGTGTCATTGTTTTTCTCTGCTGAGTAGTACTCCATTGTGAATATGTACCATATTTCATCCATTCTTCAGTTGAAGGGCATCTAGGTTGTTTTCAGGTTCTGGCTATTACAAACAATGCTGATATGAACATAGCTGAGCAAATGCCCTTGTGGTGTGATTGAACATTCCTTGGGTATATGCCCAATAGTGCTACAGCTGGGTCTTGGGGGAGATGGATTCCCAGGTTTCTAAGGAAGCGCCATATTGATTTGCAAAGTGGCTGTACAAGCTTGCATTCCTACCAGCAGTGGAGGAGAGTTCCCCTTGCTGCACATCCTCTCCAGCATAAGTTTTCTTCTGTGTTTTTGATCTTAGCCATTCTGACAGGTGTAAGGTGGTATCTCAGAGTCGTTTTGATTTGCATTTTTCTGGATAATTAGGGATGTTGAGCAATTCCTTAAATGTCTTTCAGCCATTTGAACTTCCTCTGTTGAGAATTCTCTGTTTAGTTCTATAGCCCATTTCTCAATTGGACTGTTGGGCATTTTGTTATCTAATTTCTTGAGTTCTTTATATATTCTGGATATCAGTCCTCTGTCAGATGTGGGGTTGGTGAAGACCTTTTCCCATTCTGTAGGCTGTCTCTTTGTGTTGTTGACCATGTCCTTTGCTCTACAAAAGCTTCTCAGTTTCAACAGGTTGCATTGATTGATTGTTTCTCTCAGTGTCTGTGCTACTGTTGTTATATTTAGAAAGTGATCTCCAGTGCCAATGCATTCAAGAGTACTTCCTATTTTCTCTTCTATCAGGTTCAGAGTAACTGGATTTATGCTGAGGTCTTTGATCTACTTAGACTTAAGTTTTGTGCATGGTGACAGATATGGATCTATTTGCAGCCTTCTACACACTGACATCTAGTATGCCAGCACCATTTGTTGAAGATGCTTTCTTTTTTCCATTGCACATTTTTGGCTTCGTTGTCAAAAATTGTATGTTCATAGGTGTGCAGGTGAATGTCAGTGTCTTCAATTCAATTCCATTAGTCCACATGTCGGTTTTTATGTCAGTACCAACCAGTTTTTATTATGGTAGCTCTATAGTAGAGCTTGAGGTTGGGGATTTTGATGCCTCCAGAAGTTGTTTTATTATATAGGATTCTTTTGGTTATCTTGGGTTTTTTGTTTTTCCATATGAAGTTGAGTATTACTCTTTCCAGTTCTGTAAAGAATTGTGTTGGAAATTTGATGGGGATTGCGTTGAATCTGTAGATTGCTGTTGGTAAGATCGCCATTTTTACTATGTTAATCCTGCCTATCCATGATCATGGGAGACCTTTCCATTTTCTGACATCTTCTTCTGTTTTTTTTCTCAGGGACTTAAAGTTCTTGTCATATAGGTCCTTCACATGCTTAGTTAGAGTAACCTCAAGGTATTTTATATCATTTGTGGCTATTGTAAAGGGTGATGTATCTCTGATTTCCTTCTCAGCCTGTTTTTCTATTGTATATAGGAGGGCTACTGATTTGTTTGAGTTGATCTTGTATCTTGCTATGTTGCTGAAGGTTTTTTTTTTTTAGCTATATCAGTCCCTTGGTTGAATTTTTTGGGTCACTCATGTATACTATCATGTCATCTGCAAATAGGGAAAACTTGACTTCTTCCTTTCCAATTTGTATCCCCTTAATCTCCTTATGTTGTCTTATTGCTCTGGCTAGAACTTCAAGTAGTATATTGGTTAAGTATGGGGAGAGGGGACAGCCTTGCCTTGTTCCTGATTTTAGTGGTATTGCTTTGAGTTTCTCTCTATTTAATTTGATGTTGGCTGTTGGCTTGCTCTAGATTGCCTTTATTATGTTTAGGAATGTTCCCTGTATTCCTGATCTTTATCTCCAGGACCTTTATCATGAAGGGGTGTTGGATTTTGTCAAATGCCTTTTCTGCATCTAGTGAGATGATCATGTGGTTTTTTTCTTTGAGTTTGTTTATATGGTGTATTACATTGATGGACTTTCATTTGTTGAACCACCCTTGCATCCCTGTGGTGACGCCTCCTCGATCATGGTGGATAATTGTTTTGATGTGTTCTTGGAGTCTGTTTGCCAGAATTTTATTGAGTATTTTTGCATCAATATTCATGAGGGACATCAGGCTGTAGTTCTCTTTTTTTGTTTGGTTTAGGAATCAGGGTAATTGTAGCCTCATAGAAGGAGTATGGTAATATACCTTCTGCTTCTATTGTGTGGAACAATTTAAAGAATATTGGTATTAAGTCTTCTTTGAAGATTTGGTAGAATTCTGCAGTGAAACCATCTGGTCCTGGGCTTTTTTTGGTTGGGAGACTTTTAATGACTGATTCTATTTCCTTAGGGGTTATTGGACTATTTAGATGGCTTATCTGGTCTTGATTTAACTAAGGTATGTGGTACCTATCCAGAAAATTATCCATTTCTTTTAGATTTTCCAGTTTTGTGGAGTAGAGGTTTTTGAAGTATGACCTGATGATTCTCTGGATTTCCTCATTGTCTGTTGTTATGTCCCTTTTTTTATTTCTGATTTTGTTAATTGGGATGCTCTCTCTCTTTGTCTTTTGGTTAGTTTGGATAAGGGCTTGTCTATCTTGTTAGTCTTCTCAAAGAACCAATTCTTTGTTTCATTAATCTTTTGTATTGTTCTCTTTATTTTATTGTATTGATTTCAGCTCTCAATTTGATAATTTCCTGGCATCTGTTCCTCCTGGGAGACTTTGCTTCTTCCTGTTCAAGGGCTTTCAGGTGTGCTCTCAAGTCACTAGTGTGAGATTTCTCCAGCTTCTTTATTTGGGCATTTAGTGCTATGAATTTCCCACTTAGCACTGCTTTTATAGTGTCCCTTAAGTTTGGGTATGTGGTGTATTCATTTTCATTGATCTCTAGGAAGTCTTTAATTTTTTTCTTTATTTCTTCCTTAACCCATTGGTGAGTCAGCTGAGCATTATTCAGTTTCCATGAGATTGTAGGATTTCTGTAGGGTTTTTTTTTTTTTTTTTTTTTTTTTTTTTTGTTGTTGTTGTTGAAATCTAACTTTAAACCATGGTGGTCTGATAGAATGCAGGAGGTTATTCCAATTGTTGTTCTGTATCTGTTGAGATTTGCTTTGTGGCCAAGTATGTGGTTGATTTTAGAGAAGGTTCCATGGGGTGCTGAGAAGAAGGTATATTCTTTTTTCTTCAGGTGGAATGTTCTGTAGATTTCGATTAAGTCCATTTGAGCTGTAACATCAGTTAAGTCCTTTATTTCTCTGTTAAGTTTCAATTTGGCTGATCTGTCTAGAGGTGAAAGTGGTGTGTTGAAGTCTCACACTATTAATGTGTGGGGTTTTAAATGTGATTTAAGCTGTAGTAATGTTTCTTTTACATATGTGGGTGCCCTTGTGTTTGGGGCATAAGTGTTCAGAATTGAGACTTCATCTTGGTGGATCTTTCCTGCCATGAGTATGTAATGTCTTTCATCATCTCTTTTGATTGATTTTAGTTTGAAGTCTATTTTGCTGGATATTAGGATGGCTACACCAGCTTGCTTCTTAAGACCATTTGATTGGAAAGTCTTTTCCCAGCCTTTTATTCTTAGGAGGCTTCTGTCTTTGAATTTGAGGTGTGTTTCTTGTTTGCAGCCGAGAGATGGGTCCCGCTTTCGTATCCATTCTGTTAGTCTGTGTCTTTTTATAGGTGAATTAAGTCCATTGATATTAAGGGATATTAATGACCAGTGACTGTTCGTTCCTGTTATTATTTTTATTTTTTGGTGGTAGTGTGTGTGTACTTCTCTTCTTTCGGGTTTGCTGCTGTGGTGTTTCCTATTGTCTGTGTTTTCATGGGTGTATCTGACTTCCTTAGGTTGGAATTTTCCTTCTAATGCTTTCTGTAGGGCTGTGTTTGTGGATAAATATTGTTTAAATCTGGTTTTGTCTTGGAACGTTTTGTTCACTCCATCTATGATGACTGAAAGTTTTGCTGGGTGTATTAGTCTAGGCTGGTATCCATGGTCTCTTAGCGTCTGCATTATATCTGTCCAGGTCCCTCTGGCTTTCAGAGGCTCCATTGAGAAATCGGATGTTATTCTGATCGGTTTGCCTTTATAAGTCACTTTGCCCTTTTCCTTTGCTGCCCTTAATATTCTTTCTTTATTCTGTATGTTTAGTTGTTTAATTATTATGTGGCGAGGGGACTTTTTAGGGGGGTCTAGTCTGTTTGGTGTTCTAATGCTTCTTGTATCTTCATAGTCATTTCCTTCTTTAAGTTGGGGAAGTTTTCTTCTATGATCTTGTTAAATATATTTTCTGTGCCTTTGATTTGGTATTCTTCTCCTTCCTCTATCCCTATTATTCATAGGTTTTGTCTTTTCAAGGTGTCCCAAATTTCTTGGACATTTTGGGTCATGACTTTGTTGGCTTTAGTGTTTTCTTTGACTGATGAATCTATTTCTTCAACACCAGCGATCCTCTCTTCCATCTCTTGCATTCTGTTGGTTATACTTGCATCTGAAGTTCCTGTTTGTTTATTCAGATTTTCTATTTCCAGCATTCCTTCTGCTAGTGTCTTCTTCATTTTTTTCTATTTCCCTCTTCAGGACGTGGACTGTTTCCCTTGCTTTTTCATGATTTTCTTTCAGGGACTTGTTGTTTTCTTCTGCTTTAGTTGTCCTTTCCTCTAGTTTTTTTTTTTTTTATAGCGTTCTTCCCATTTTTTGTTTGTCTGTTCCTCCACTTTATTTTTGATTTCTTTTATATAAGGTTCTAGTCTGTTCATGATGTTACTTATAAGGTTGTTTTCTTCTGCTTCTTCCATTCTGTGATGTTCATGTCTAGCTGTTGGAGAAGGGCTAGGTTCTGGTGATGGTGTATTGCTCTTTATTTTGTTGTATGTACTTCTGCCTTGATGTCTGCCCATCTCTCTCTCTCTCCATATATACCATATATACATATATATAAACCTCAAAACAAAAAATTGAAATCCAAACAAAAAATTGAGAAGGGGAGAAAACATGATCAAATATATATTATATGAAGAGGAATTTAAGTAAGATATGAAAGAAAACAAGGGAGAGATAGAGGAGAAAGAAGAAAGGAAGGAAGGAAGAAAGAAGAAAGATTCACAAGCATGCTAATCTTTGACTCACACATGCAAGAATCCCATAAAAGCAGGAAACTGGGTTGCAGATTTAGCTCAGTGGTAGAGCTCTTGGCTAGCAAGTGCAAGGCCCTGGGTTCGATCCTCAGCTCAAAAAAAAAACTAGAAAAAACAGGAAACTGAAAGACATAATGTAAGAACAGAGGATATGGTGCAGACACATGCAGGACCTGTATATGCTGCTTCTGTCTCTGCAGATTTATATGTACTTTACTCATGTTGATTTAGAGGGCCTTGTTTTCTTGGTGTCATCTCTTCCCTCCAGCTCTTCCACTCCTTTGCCTACTCTTCCATGAGGTCCTCTGATCCCTGAGGAGAGGGTTTTGATGGAGACATGATATTTAGGACTGTGTGTTCCAAGGTCTGTCACTCTCTACACAATGTCTGACTGTGGGTCTCTATGTTTGCTCCCGTTTGTTGTAGGAGAAAGCTTCCCCAATGATGGCTGAACCAGATACTTATCTATGAATATAGCACAATATCATTAGAACTCATTTTATCACATTTCCCCCTCCTTTTTTAGACCAGCATTATTTGGTTTCACCCTAGGTTCCTGGGATTTCTTGTTTCAGGTTTCTGGTCACTAAAGCATTGCTGGGTATAGTTTCCATCTCATGGAATCGTCCATAAGTCAAATCAGTTTTTGGTTAGTTAGTCCTCCAAACTTTGTGCTACCATTGCCATAGTATATCTTGCAGGCAGGACAGCATTGTAGAAGAAAGGTTTGGTGTAAATGTTTCTCTTTTAATATGGTGCAGAGTAACCTCCTACACCAAAGACACTGAAATGTAGGGGTAAAGACTTTTTGTAGGCACAAATCCAACTTCTTGATGATTAATGAGTTGTGTAGGTGTTGTTTTCAGCAATGGGACCTTGCTTTCAGTTTGTTGGGAGCAACCTATATTCTTGGCAACAATGTCTGTTGTTTGGGGATTCCTGTGTGGCCCTTTTGTCCAACAACTCAATTAGATATAACCCAGTCCTGGTAATGGATGCTTCATTTGGTGATAAGAGATGGCCAGTTTGGGCTCTGTCTCCTCCATTATTTTGAGATTAATTTAGATCCCCTTCAAATATACATATATCTCATGGAGTTTCTACTGTATTAGGTTTCCATAATACCCCTTAAATGGCCCTTAATCTTAGCTTTCTTTCTCCATATTCTTTTCCACAATCCCCTCTCCCTTCCCACTTAATCTTCTAATTACAGACACTCCCATTAATTCATAAATATCTACTCTATTTCCTTTTCTTAAAGAGATCTGTTCACTCTTGTCCCTTACTCTATACCTACCCTCTGTGTTTCTCTAGATTGTAACTTGGTTATCATTTACTTAATAACTAGTATCCACATATAAATGAGTACGTAGCATATTTACCTTTTTGAATCTCACTGTGGATGATTTTTTCTAGTTCTATTCATTTGTCTGCAAATTTCATGATGCCATTTTTTAACTTCTGAGTTATAATACTCCATTGTATAAATGCACTGCATTTTATTTATTCATTCTCTGTTGAAAGACATCTATGTTGTTTCCAGTTTCTGGCTATTGTAAAGAGAGCAGCAGTGAACATAGATGAACAAGTGTCTGTGTGGTAGGATGAAGTGTCCTTTGGGTATATGACCAAGAGTGGTATAGCTGGATCTTGAGTTGCATCAATTTTCATCTTCCTGAGGAACTGCCAAACTGATTTCCATATTGTTTGTACAAGTTTGCACTCCTACTAGCAATAGATGAAGGTTCTTATTACTCTGTATCTTTGCCTGCCAACATGAGCTGTTATTTGTGTTATTGATCTTAGGCATTCTAACAGGTATTAGATGGTATCTCAAAGTAGTTTTAATTAGCATTTCCCTGATGACTAAGGATGTTGAATATTTCTTTAAGTGTTTCTCAGTCATTTTTGTTTTCTCTATTAAGAATTCTCTGTTTAGACTTGTATTCCATTTTTAATTGGGTTGTTTGTTTTCTTGATATCTAGTTTTTTTAGTTGTTTATATATTTGGATATTAGATCTCTAAGTGATGTGTCCTTGATAAAAATCTTTTCCATTTCTGTAGGCTGCCACTTTGTCTGAATGATTGTGTCCTTTGCTATTCAGAAGCTTCTAAGTTTTATGGTTCCATATAGTAATTGTTCTTCATGCCAGTGCTAATGGTGTTCTAGTCATAGTCTTCTCCTGTGCCAATGAGTCCAAAGGTATTGACCACTTCTCTTCTATCATGTTCAGTATACCTGGTTTTATGTTGGAGTATTTGATTCAATTGGAGTTGAGTTTTGTGCAGGGTGATAGATATGGATCTATTTGCATTATTCTGCATGCTGACATCCAGATGCCCAGCAGCATTTGTTTAAAAGGCTGTTTTTATTTCAGTGTGTATTTCTGGCTTCTTTATCAAAAATAACATAAAATAACATGTCCATAGGTGTGTGGATTTATGTCTGGATCTGAAATTCTATTCATTTGATTAATGTATCTGTTTTTATGTCAGTTCTGTGCAGTGTTTATTACTATAGCTTTGTAGTGCAACTTCAAATCAGAGATGGTGAGACCTCTAAGCAGTTCTTTCATTATTCAGGATTACACTGTTTTTTTGTCTTTCCATATGAAGCTGAAAATTGTCCTTTCCTGGTCTATGAAGAATTGTGTTGGAATTTTGATAATGATTGTATTGAATGTATAGCCATTTCATTTCATTCCACTTTCTAAGTATATGGTAGGATGGAACTGCCTGCCCCAGTGGTTGGGTGGGATGATGTAACCATTTTGGTCATTGAGCTCATAACATGAAATTGACTATCACTATCAGTACCTCAGGTACTGGAAGTGTACCATGTTGTGGCTTCTCTCTTAACTTGGATTTTCTTTTTGTTGAGACAGGATCTTACTAGGTAGCCCTGGATATCCTGGAACTTGCTATACAGAGCAAGTTGGCCTCTGACCACAGAGATCAACTTGCCTCTAGCTCCTGAATTCTGGGATTGACAGTGTGTACCACCATGCCTGGCTTTCAGCTTGGATTCTTAACTTGAGAACTAAGTAGTATAAAACTAGAGAATAAATGAAGAACATGTAAAGTGACTAAAATAGAAAAAAAAAAAACTTTGCTGCTTAGTACCTCCATTCTGAAAGACTAGGTTATCATGGTATCATATTCTTTGTGTATGTCTCTCCAAAAAAAATTCAAAACACAAAAAAATACAACAACAAACAACTGTCTAATTCATTGCTAAGTGACAGCCTCCTGCTATGGCACACTGATGATCCACCATGATATTCTAGCTAAGGCCATGTGGTTTTCAGGGCGACTCTAAGAGAGTAACATGAGGTCACGGGTGTTTCTGCTTAATGTGAGGCTCTGTTAAGAGAGGACCACGCTACTGGCTGGACTTAGCACATATGCATTGCAACCTCAAGTTCTGCTATCAGATTCTACTACTGCTGCTTTTTCACTCACAAGTGTCTGCCAGGCACTGTGATCTGAACTCCTTCTGTAAGGTTAATCTTACTTTCTCTCTATCTCTTCCCTAGACAGCATACTCAATACTGGCCCTGTACTCCTAACTCTCCAGTGTCTGCCTACCAAAGATCTGAACTGATAGCAGTATGCTCTGGTAAAAATCATGTTTTTGTGCGCATGGTGAGTAGAGTCTATGCATCTAAGATAATGAGAAGACATTATGAGAAAAAGGTGAGTAGGTATGAAACAGTTCCTTTTGGGACTGACTGAGAATTATATTTTAACCATCAGTGTTTGAGACTTAGCAAATCAGTTTAGGGAGACTTTAAAACTGTTAGGTGATTTTTTTTCTTGTCCCTGAATGAGTGTCATTCTTCACTTAAAGGGCACTTCTCCAGCTTTTCATTACAAGGTCAAACCACCCTCTATCCATTTCATTGTCAATACACAGCATGTCTAGACTGTGATGCAGTCTTGCCTATCACTTTTCACTAACTTGAAAGTAAGAAGAATCACCTTTATAATTAAAATGGAAAGGTAGATCATAAGGGAAAAATGAAAAACTCTTGCTATGGGTTGGACAGATGGCTCAGAAGTTAGGAGTGCTTGCTATGCAAACATGAGGACCCGAATTCAAATCTTGAGCAGCCGCATACAAAGCTATAATTCCTACTCTGTGTGACACAGGAGGGTCACTAGAGATTCATAGCTGCCAGACTAACTGAAAAATGATGAGGTCCAGGTTCAGTGAGAGATCCTGTCTTAAATGAATAAGGCAGAGAGCAAAAGAGGGCACCCAACATCCTCTTCTGGCCTCCATATTTGCATTCACCAACACACATGCACATACACTGAACACACACACCATCATACATACACAAAAGTAAAGAAAGACCCTCCTACCCTACAAGTTTCTTTTTAGAAGAACATACTATGAACATATAACTTTCCTTAATAAGCAGAAGAACCATTTATTTTCTCTGCTCTGAATGGTTATTATTTACCTGTGTATGAAAGAACAAAATAGGTCAAAAGGACATAATCTTCACTCTGCACACAGTGATAAAAAATGATATGCTTTGGGTTTTTCTAATCATCTCAGGTAGCTGCTGACTCATTAAGTGTGATATGCCCTACAGGTTGTCCTTACTGTCACAGAGCCAGAAGCTATAGCCCCATGCTTAAGTGTTTCACAATTACCTTCCTCAGGATGTTAATTATCAACTTGGATTCCTCTCCTGGATGACTCAGTAGGCTATAATGGCCCTGATGGTAAATACCTGTGGCAGGGCTGTGAAGCAATCATCCTCATAAAGAGGGACTAGATCACTAAGATAGAAATGGTCCCATAAATCTTAGTGTCTGACAGGTCTCAGGTAGGTGCTCCCTCCAGCTAAGAGATGCCATTTGGCATATTCAACACAATCTGCTTTACTGAGCTAGAATACATAGTTCTACCACAGCTGCCTTACCTGTAGGAAACTATGTCTTTCTAAAGAAAGATTTTTCTCTTGGATCTTATCTGTGTTGCCCTTGCTCACTGTTTGTGTGCCAGCTGGGGATTCCAGCAAGCTAAGGTGAAATAAAAAAAAAGTGCAAGTAGTTTGTTCATGAGTAAAAGTGTGTGAAAGTGACAAAAGAGAAGGACCAGGATTGGACAGGGAAAACCTTCCCAATCTTGATGCTGATTTGATGCTCAGGGAAAGCTAAAAAGCAAGTCTAGGCAAAAGGACTTCAGACTGACCTGCACATATGACAAAGTCTTAGCGTGAGAGCCTAGATTGCTTATTAGAGAACAATGGTCAGATTCACGGAGCCCTGTCATCAGGTGAGGAGAGCCTTTGCTCCAGAGCTGCAAAATGTCAGCTAAGTACATTTCTTACATGAGAATGAATGAGTCAGTCCTTCCTTAGAGGGAAATCCAGAGGTGCACTTCCTTGGCTGCAGTATCATCTTTTTGTGAGTACAAGATATGCTTGGAGAATACCTAAATGCAGAATGAACTATGGGGTGACAAATAGGACTTCAGAGTCTTAATGGTCAGAGTTTGAAAGGAAATATAGCTGGGGAGAAGCTGACGGCCTTTCATTTTTCTTCTGTGAGAAAGGGTCTTGGTCTGTAGCACAGGCTGGCCTCAATTTTGTATCTGTCCTGCTGTAGTTCCAGAGTGCTAGGATGACAGAGATGGGCCACACCCAGTTACCTTTCCCCTTGTTTAGGCCCAGTGTTTTGAGACCCATTGTAGTACTACCACTACTAGCTGACCATCCTCTGCACAGTCTTTCCTAATTTCTCTGAGCCTTAGTTCCCTGATAAATGATGTAAGAACATTGCTGAAAGAGCATCGTGTGGGTGAAATGGAACTTACTACATTCCCTTTGTCATTTTTTTTAAAGTGAATCTTCTTTCTTGTTTAGGGCAATGGTTGACCTTTAAATTAAGCTCAATTAGTCTGCTTAAGACCAGTCTAGCAGCTGGAGGTTCAAGGAGAGCCATGTCTGATTATTTGGGGATTATTAAAGTGAGATGTATAATCAGCATTCACATGTTGGATTTATTTCACGTGCGTCCCAGAATTAGATAAGGCAAGAATGGAGTTTATTGACTTAAGTGAGCAGTCTGTGAGAGGGCCAGAGATGAATGGATTGGGGGCTGATTGGATTTAGAGGTTGGAAATGCCACCAGATCCTCATTTCTCCTGTCATCTCTTTGTCTTTTTGTTTCAGCATTCTTCTCTTAGGTTGTCTATCTCCTCAACACTCTTTTTAACCAGGAAGGTGTATATGAGTGAATCCAGGAGCCACTAAGAAACTAACTGTCCCTTATTTTATTTAATTCAACAGATTTTGTGATGGTCAGTCCCTACTGAAATCAGAGTGTGGAAGGTAGAACAGTTCACCACATGCTTTACCCAGAGCCTGTTTATTCCAGATCTGCATCCTGAAACTAGGGATCTCTATTGTGTCAGGCAAGAGGTAAAGCAGCCATAGTTTGTCAACAGTACTCTGTTCTTTTTTTTTTTTTTTGAGCTAAGGATTGAACCCAGGGCCTTGTACTTGCTAGGCAAGCGCTCTACCACTGAGCTAAATCCCCAATCCTACTCTGTTCTTTTTACATGCTAACCCTTAGCAAGTTGTAGAATTTATGACCCTGGGAGGTGCATGTGCACTAGAAGCTGCTATGTGATCAAGGATAGTCATTTTATCTTTAAGAAGCATAAACAAAAATTTTTCTCTCTCTATTTCTCTCTCTCTCTCTCTCTCTCTCTCTCTCTCTCTCTCTCTCTCTCTCTTAAGACAAGGTCTCGCTTTGCAGCTCTGGCTGTCCTAGAACTCCCTTTGTAGACCAGGCTGGCCTCAAATTCACAGAGATCTGACTGCCTCTGTGCCCCCCCCCCCAGTGCTGCTTAATTTTTTACCGTACATTTTTCTCTGTGTTATGTCTTGAATATGAGATGTCTCCTACAAGATCATGTTCTGGATGCTTGGTCACTAGCTAGTGGCACTATTTTGGGCAGTTATGGAAATTTGGGGAGTTAAGATGAATGTTGGAGGAAGTAGTTACAGGAGCATATTTTTAATGTCCTTAGTTTGTTATAGGCTCTCTGCTTCTTGTCTGCTATGATGTGAAGAAGCTCCCTCCATCACATACCCTGCCACCATGATGTTTTGCCCAAGTGCAAGGAGCCAAGCAGCCTATGTAATCAACCTTCTAAAACCATGAGCCAAAAATAAATCTACTACTTCAAGTAGTCTTAACAGGTATTTTGGTTACAAATATGAAAATGTAACTAATATAGTCTCATATTTTATCTTGCTTTTAAGTTTCAGTTCATTTTGTTCCTATAACAAAGTATGCTAGACTGGGCAATTCATAAAGAATATAACTTTATTTGATTTGTGACTTTGGAGGCTGAGAGGTTCAAATGCGTGGTGTCATCTGGTGAGGGAGTTCGTGTTGAATCATAATACAGCAGAGGGCATCACACTGTGAGCTGAACCAAAACATATTAACTCAAGATGCTTTTACATTTTCACCACCCTACCTTTATGACTTCATCTAGTCCTACTGGTGAGCCAAGGTCATATCTCCAAACACCATTAATATTTAAATTTAGAGATTCAGTCTCCAGTACATGGACTTTGGGGAGAAAATTTCAAACTATAGTAGCTGGGAATCAGTTATTGGATAGTACTTCCAAAGCAGACTTTGAGGCAAAGATTGGGGTGGCTGTACTATTTTTTTGAGGTGGGGGAGAGTGTCTCATTTATTATTCATGAGATTGGGAGTGAAAAAGTAAGACGGATACAAAATGAAAGCCAATAAAGTGTACACGACTGAGTTGCTTAGTTACCTGTGAGGGCTTGGTTCCCTTAGGAACTTTTGATATGAGGTGTCTTTCATTTAGGGACAAGAAAGCTAGAATGTCTAGCAAATTGATTGAGGGCTGCTTCTGGGGTTGTTGGCTTCATGACTACATGCTGAATGTGAAAAAATTCTGCAGCTAGAGGATGTTCTTAGGTGCCTTCTGTTGATAGCTGTTGGATTGACATGCATTAGTGTGATAGGTGATTAAATATCTAGTTATATATAACAAATTACTCCTGGGGTAATAAGCATAATTTCTAATCTACTGTGTCTCCTTCCCTTTTTTTCTCACCCCACCCACACTCTCTTTTCCTCTAATCACTGGGTAATCTAGGATAGTCTCAAATTTATAATCATACTGTTTTCTCCAGAATGGTAGGATTATAGATGTATGCCACTGTGCTGGTTAGGTTTCTTTTTCTTTTTTGTTTTTTTGAGACAGGGTTTCTCTGTGTAGCTTTGCGCCTTTCCTGGAACTCACTTGGTAGCCCAGGCTGGCCTCGAACTCACAGAGATCCACCTGGCACTGCCTCCTGAGTGCTGGGATTAAAGGTGTGCATCACCACTGCCCAGCCTGGTTAGGCTTCTTTAAACCTGACAAGCTAGGACCATCATGGAAGCGGGAATCAACTGAGAAAACACCTATATCAGACTGGCATGTAGGCAAGTTTGTGGGGCATTTCTTTGATTAATGGTTGATGTAGGAAGGTTCAGCCCACAGTGGGCAGTGTCACCCCTGGCCATGTGATTTTGAGCTGTATAAGACAGCAGGCTGAGTAGGTCATAAGGATAAAGCAAGTATGCAGCACCATGGTACCCATGGTCTCTGCTTCAGTTCCTGCCTTGAGTTCTCTCCCTTGCTTCTCTTCATGATGAAAACTGGAATCTGAAATAAACCCTTCCAGCCACAAGTTGCTTTTGGTCATGGTGTTTATCACAGCAATAGAAAGTACACTAGGACAGTCACTATGCCTGACTCAATGCTTGTTGTGAAAATCACTTTAGCTGGATGGCCCTTTCTTGAAGTTTTCATGAAGCTCCATCAATATGTCTGCCAGGCTATAAAGACCTACTTACAAGGTGGCTCATTTGCATGATATTGGCAGGAAGCTTAAGTTGTTTTTTTTTGTTTTTTGTTTTTTTAATTGGCAAGTGATCCCATGTCCTTGCCACATGGGCCTTCCTTAGTGTTTAAATATCTGACCTTTTTCTTTCTTAGCAAGTAATCCAATAGAGAAGAGAGGGCAAGGAGTAAGCCATAGTCCCCTTTTATGACCTTCTTTTAATAGTCACATATTATCAACCAATTATTCTACATATTGTTTTCCTTTTCAACACTGGGGTTTGAATGCAGGACTTTGTGCATACTTTACCAGAACTCTGCAACTGATCCACATTAGATGCTCTTTTAGGAATTTGTTTTGAGATGAGATCTTAGTAACTTACCCAGGATAGCTTTGAACTCATGACCCTTCTGTCTCTGCTTCCCAAGTAGCTAGGATTACGATAGTATATCTTGCCATGCTTGATTCCATATTCTAATTTTTTTAAAAGAAGATAGTTACTAATTTCAATCCACATTCAAGAGGAATATTATCAGTCTTTATCTTTTGGTGTTTGAGGCGGTCTTAACTCTGTAGTACAGATTGGACTGGAATTACCTATGTAGACCAGGTTGACCTTAAGACTTGTGATGCTCCCCCTGGTTCTTCCTTCTTAGTGCTAGAATTTCAGATGCATATTATCACATTTTTTGAGTAGATGTGTGGAAGAATTTGTGGACATAAAGTTACCATGGTGGCTATGGATATCTGTTAATGGTAGATTTATGTATCATGTGTTTTATCTATCACTATTCAAAGTTCTTATAGTTCCTGAAAGAAAGCACTGAAGATCAATTAATCTGTCAACTACTTCTAATACACATTATATCCACTTGAAAAAATGTATGCATTCTTTTCCTGAGTCTCCCTAGTTCCCCAATCACATCTTAAAATGTCAATAGTTATTTTTTACAACTGTACTAATGGATCTTAAACAAACTACTTGACTATGTCAAAATCTTTATATTACACATTTCTGTAAGCAGTTACATATTAATCTAAAAGTTATGATACTAAGTAATTTAGCAGCATATTAACCATCATCTATTCATTCGCCTAAGAATTTTAAGCTTGTGTATATATTAAGTTTGGAGATTGGTACTCTAATTCAAAGGACGTTGGCAGTCAAGGCTTCAGAATATTTTGTCTGTATGTATAACTCCTTGTGCCGAATATAACCACTTCTCAAGTTTACTTTGCCTTATAGATCTCTATATCTCTTTTTTTCTTCCTCTCAAATTTTGCTCATAGTTAGTATTCCTTGTCAATATTACTTATGACTAGAGGTGTTTTAGAGTAAACTGTAAATGGCAGCCATGCTTGAGAATCTTAGCAGCAGCAGCAGCAGCAGCTGAGCTCAAGCAGAAGGGTCTCAAGATCACCCTATTCTAGTCAGTTATGGTATACTACACCCACTGCCTCTCACACCTTCTGAGCCATTCTCTCTCCTTCCTTGGGTCCTCATGAGTCCAAGCCTTTTACTTATTGTTTCTAAAAAAATCCCCCAATTATTTTGGCCTCCAATTCTGCCCTAAATCCTACAACCCTCCTTCCTGTCCATTCCTCCTCTGGTACCTCCTCTCACTCCTGACCAGAGGCTGTGGGAGGCCTTATGTTCACCCTGGCCTGGTCTCCTAGACCAACCCCTCACAAATCCCCAACTCACTCTGTTGATGGAAGTTCTCTTACAGACAGATCAGCAAACCACCAGGCAGCATATGCAGTGATCACTTCCACTAAAACAATTGAAGTGACCCTCCTGCCAATAGGAACATCTTCACAAAAGGCCAAATTAATCAATCACCTTGACTAGAGAGCTTCAGATAGCCAAGGGTCAATGAGCTAACATCTATACTAACTCTAAATATGCCTTTTTAATAGCCCTTACCCATTCTGTCCTATAGAAGGAAAAGGGCTTCCTCACTACCAGAGGCACTCCTGTAGTTAATAAACCCCTTATAGGCAAGTTCTTGGAAGCTCTCCAGCTCCCTGCAGAAGTAGCCATAATTCCCTGCCAGGGACACCAGTCCTCCAAGGATCCAGTGGCCTTAGGCAATGCCAAGGCTGAATCAGTAGGCCGGAGACTGGCTTCCAGCTCCTCTGGATCAATAGAATGTATTTTGTTTTTGACACCCTCCTATCAGTCCTGTTATCAGCAAGAGGAGAGGGACAAACTCCTGAAAAAAGGGGACAAACAGACAAAGAATGAATGGTACTACTTAAATAACTGCCTCATCCTCCCTCAGGACCAGGTGCTGTACATCATTTCTGACATCCACAAGACCTTACACATAGGCCTCAAAGCCTTGTTCCATTTCTTAGATCCCCTCTTTGACCTCACCCATCTTCAAGCTTGTATTTCACAGGTTCATTCCTCCTGCCAGACATATGTCAAAGCCAGTCCACAGGGGGCCCTCCAGATATGTTAGCCCCTGCACCAGTTTTGAGGACACCAGCTGGATGAGGATTGGCAGGTGGACTTCACTCACATGGTCACCCATAAAAAACTGTTATCTCCTAACTCTGGTTGATACTTTTACAGGATGGATAGAAGCCTTCCCTACCTGCAATGAAACAGAAAATTTGGTAGCCCAAGTACTCCTGGACCACATCATTCCTAGATTTGGCCCACCACAGACTATACAAATGGACAACAGGCAAGCCTTCACTTCTAGGGTCATGGAGCTCATGTCAGAATTCTCAGTATTTCCTGGAAGTTCTACATCCCCTACTACCTACAATCTTTGGGAAAGGCCAATGGACTCACCAAAAACAGCTTGCCAAGCTCTCCATTGACCTCAGGTTTTCTTGGCCCTCCCTTCTCCCCATTACCCTTACCCTCCTCTGGGCCACCACATGTTCTCCAAAAGCCTGAGTCCCTTTGAGCTCTTTTACACAAAGCTCTTTCTCTTCAATCACCACCTCCCAGCCCAAACTCCCCCACTGGCCAGGTACTTCCCTTATGAGGTCTCTTCTCCATTCTCATGCTGACAGCTATCTCCTTGTCCCCACACCAATGGAACCAACTGCCCCTGAGCCTGCCTCACTCTCCCCAGGGGACCATATACTTACTATTCCTAAGTCTCTCAAGCCCCAGTATACACCGTGATTCTTACCACCCCTTTGGCTGCCAAGATCCTGGGACATCCATGATGGTACCATCTCTCCAAGCTCAAGTGAGCACCTATTCAGGATACATGGTCTGTCCAGCAGCTTGGACCCCCCCGCCCCACCTTCTGATTTTCCATGATATCACAATGAAGGACCTATCTGCTCTTCTGCCTTGTACATTTATCTTTGTCAGCGAACTAAGACAGGTGTTAATAATCTATTTTTTTCCTAATAACGTGCCTTCTCTGTTTCCAAAAGAAACAAATTCCTAAGGTTTCCAGTATGGAAGTTAACTGGATGCACCTCAACTCACACCTCCTGCTGAGTGTTAGACCATTGACTTCTGACTCCCCACTCTCCCATGTAACCCCTATGCCCACAGGAAGCAGCCAGACTTGAACCAGTGTCCATATACCCAAAGAGTCTGGAATGTTCTGGAGGAAGCTCCACCTCAGCCCCCCTCTCCCATTTCTCTCCCCAAACCCTGCCTCATCTTAAAAAGCCCACCAAACATGGCTCCTCCCCTAGAGATGCTCAAGACCACTCCCACAGGGTATTTAAACTGCCCCCCCTAAAACAGACATGTGGTTTTTCAGCCTTTTTTTCCCCATCTCATCTTTGGGGGGGGGAGGGATGGAAAATCATCCAGAAGCATTTTACCTATTAAAATTGGCCTTTTTCTTAATTTGGTTTGAATTGGTCTGATTTGGATTGCTGCATCAATGGAGAGGCTTAATATTGAAGTGCAGAAACTTTTCTTTTGGAATATTCATGTTGAGTAACCCGAATCTAGAAGTTTGAAATCCCTCAAAAATCTGATCTTGTGTTGATATGGTGCTCATAAAACTCAACTTTTCAGTATTTTAGATGCTGTTTTTTTGTTTGTTTCAGTTAGAAATGCTCAACCTAAAAAGTCCATGCAATTGGAAAAAAAGTCTGACATCTGAAATACTTCTGGGCCTGGGCATTTTAAAGATACTCAATCACTAGTAGTTTTCAATAGATAATGTCTGCTACTGCATCAAAACACTCACCTTGTAGAATACAAACCTCTAAAGGAAGGGATAGAACATAGTACCTTCATATGAGAAAGAAGGATAGGGAGAGGATAGAAAGTAAAGTATGATTCCTAGATTGGCAGTATAAACAATTTAGAATGAGTTAACAGTGCAGATTCTCAGGTCTCACACCAGTCATACCAATACAGAAAATATGTAGTCAGTGTTTAAAAAATTTTTCATTGTTTGAGAATTTCACACGTGCATATAATGTGTTTTGATCAAGTCAATTCCCTATTCTCTTCCCTCTAATTCCTTCCCTTCTCCCTCCAATATTTACGTGCTCTTAAAAAACCTGACTGAGTCCACTTACTGCTGTCTGTCTGTGCACCGGTGTAGGACCGTAACCTCTCAGGGGACACATCCCTAAGGAAAATGGACTTTCCCTGCCCTAGCAACCATCAGTTGCCAATAGATCCTCAGATGGGGTGGGACTTCATGATCTCGTCCCTTATACCTGCTGGGATTTTGGCTGATTTAAACTTATGTAGGTCTTATGCATGCAATCATAGCCATTGAATTTGATGTGTGCGACAATGCTGTTGGTAAGAGTGTAAACTGATGTAGCCACCATGGAAATAAGTGTAGAAATTCCTAGAAATCTGTGTATTCACTTGACTTGGCCCACACTTTCCCTACCTGCCTAATTCTTGGTATTGACAGGTAAGGTGTCCCTATGCCCCAACCAGTAGCCTGCTCAACTCCTGGTAACCACAAATAAGAACTCTTCAGGACCTAATAACTTGACCCTAAATTTTCCTTTCCTCTAAGTGCCAATAGGTAGGAAATCCCTAAGCCCTGGTCCCTTGCCTACACTTCCCCCGAGTTGCCCTAACTTCTGCACCGACAAGTAAACAGTCCTAATACTAACAGCCCCAAGCCAACTTTCACTCAACCATCTAACTTCAAATGAGCAAGTCCCAGTACAGAAATAAGAGCAACATGAAAATCCAAGATAACATATCTCTTCTAAAAATTACTAATCCCATAAAAATGGACCTCAATGACTAAAAAAAACCCCAAAGAATTCAAAAGAATGATTTTAAATATCTTGAAACAACCCAAAGAATATATGAATATACTCAAAGAGAGCAAAAATAAAGAGATGAATGAAATAAGAAAGTTAATACAAGACATGAAAGCAGAAAAGAGAATCACTGAAGAAAAGCCAAACTGAAATGATGCCAGAAATGAAAAACTTATTAACTGGAATAAAAACTTCAGTGGAAAGTCTCAGCAATAAAACAGATCATGTGAGAAATAGTATATCACATCTAGAAGACAAAGTAAAAGAATTGGACCACTTGGTAAAATTCAATAAAAATCTATTAAGTGGATCATACCATGAAAATATCAAACCTTTGGATTATGAGTATCAATGAAGGAGAATATCATACCAAAGTTATAGAATATACTCATAGAAAAAATTCCATACCTAGAAAAAGAAATGCCCATTTAGATCTAAGAGGCCTACAGAATTCCAAATAGATAGGACCATAAAAGAAGCTCCTTATGACATATCATAGCTAAAACATTAAAAAGACATAACCAAGAAAGTTTGCATCACTTTTAAAGGCAGGCCTATCAGAATGACATCTAATTACTCATAAGAAAACTCTTAAATCCAAAAAGCTCTAACAAGATAAATTGCAAGTTTAGAAAGATCACAACTGTCAACTCAGACTATTATGCTCAGCAAACCTATCTATTAAAATTGAAGGAGAAATATAAACTTTTCATCATAGGAGATACTGGAAGTTATACTTCCATCTGAAGAGAAGAATAAGCATACCCAATAGGTCACAGGGAACACATAATACCAAAAATCAAAGATCTAAGAAAACACCACAGAATCAATAAAATGCCTATAATTAACACATATTTTTCAGCAATAATAATGATAATAATAAAAATGATAGTAATAGCTCTGAATATTAATGGTCTCATTACCTCAATACAAAGACAGATTTAGAGATTGGATAAGAAAACAGAATCTATCTTTTTGCTGCTTCCAAGTAACATACCTCACCATCAAAGACTGATACCACCTTAGGGTAAAAACATGGATAAAATGTATTCCAAGTAAATTTATCTAGGAAGAAAGCAGGCATACCTATTATATCTGACAAAATAGGATTCAAACCAAAGATACTTAAAAGAAATAATAAAGGTTGTTTAATACTTATCAAACAAACAACATGCTAGGAGGATAATATAATTCTAAACATATATGTGCCCAAAAAAGTGCACCTAATTTCACTTAAAAAAATCTACTAGATTTAAAATTGCCCTAATACAGTAATAGTAGGCAACTTCAATAACCCATTATCACCAACAGACAGGTCATCTAGGCAAAACTAAACAGAGAAAGGGTGGAGTTAAATCACACCATAAATCAAATGGACTTAATAGTCATCTACAGAACATTCTACCCAAATACTAAAGTATACACAGTTTTTAGTCCTGCTGACATGAAAGCAGTAGAGTCGGCACCTGGCCCATCCTTCATATGGCATGTGGGAGAAATATGCCCTCCACACCCCACCCCTTGCCAACTGCCCCTGGCAAGAGAGTCGGCCTTTGGGACAAAAGAATGAAAGAGCTGGCCCTGTCCCTCACCATCTTCAGCAATTGTGAAAGGGGGCTGTATACCTCACCTGGACAAAACAATAGAGCTGGCCCTGGTGGTATGAGTGTGGGAGAGTCTGACCCAAGGGCCTGAGAATAGGAGAACTGGCCGTGATCCCTGCTGCCCATTGCATTGGGTGAGCTAGCTAGGGCCATGCTGGAGAGCTTGCCCTAGTGGTGAAGATGAGATGAAGCTGGTAGGCTAACCAACTCAGCTACCACCCAGGCCCAGAATCAGGGTTGTGAATTAGCCCACCCCAACATCCACCTCATCTATGAGCTGCTGGAGCATGTGAAGGGACCAGGCCTATAGATCCAAAGCCAGGGACCAACATGACATAAGGCAACAATAATATATCCAAGAGGAGTCCCAGTGAGGCACAGTATTGATAGAGTAGCAGAAGCCAGAGGCCTCAAACCAGACCAATGATCCATTGCAAAGAACCCTTAACAAATAAAGATTTGTGTACTAAGGAATATTCTGTGTGATTCACTGGGCCACACTACAACTTTCGTGCTGAAATTTTCTTCTTCTTCTCCTCCTCCTCTTCTTATTGTTTTGTTTATAGGTTATACTTTCAAATTTTGTTTTGTTTAGGGGAGTAACAAGAGCAGACAGTGGAGGCCAGGGGATGGGGAGATGAGTGGGATTGGGATGCATGATGTAAAATCCACAAAGAATCAATAAAAAGTTAAGAAAAAAGAAAACACTTTTTTTTTTTCTCAGCAGTCCATGAGAATGTTCTCTAAAATTGTTCATATATTAGGGCAAAAGGGAAACTTAACAAATGTAGGGAAATAGAAATAACATCATGTATTCTATGTGATCACAATGGAATAAATCTACATATCAGCAGATATTATAGAAACTCACAAAAACTAAATCATTCACCTAAATCATTCACTAGTGAATGATAGTTGGGTCATACAGTTGAATGAAAGTGAAAACAGGACATAATAAAATCAACGGAACACAATGAAGGCAAGTCCTAAGAAGGAATTTACAGTGCTAAAAGCTTCAGGTTTTATCTACAGCTAGATTCTGTGTGCTTCAATATTGGCCTACTAGGCAAGATATATCTACTGGTCAATCGTGGCATTAATATTATTGGGGTAAGTAACTGTTTTCTGATTGGATATGAGGCTTGCTCCCCAGGAGGGAATTTTATGCCTGGTACTGCAATCTTGGTCAAAAGCCCATAACTAGGGATGTCATAGGCCCTAGGATAGAGCCTGCTATTACTAATTTGCTAAGTAGTCACACTGTTAAATTAACTTCTAAATGTTCATGCTTATATTCGTAAACCTGGTCTGCTCTTAACCTTGGTCAGAGAAGTTTCTTCCTACAGTAGGAGATGTAAATCTGATCAAAGGGATAAAAATAAGAGACTGAGTGCTCAGCCTTAAATAGGACATCTATATTTAGCTCTACCACCACCAGGGAGCATCACAGAAGAAACAAAGAATGTAAGGGTTAAAAGATAGGGGAAAATGCTGCAAAATACTGTCTTCTGGATGGGACATGGCTATTGCAATCATGAACTCACAGTAACCGTGGTTATATGCTCAAGGCTGACACAAGATAAAGTTGGTCAAAAGTTCTGGCGTAGATGGAGGAGATATTCTCCATCTTCCATCCTTTATTGAGGAGCTATTGGCACTGGATAGTTACTGGGGGGAGGGAGAATCATTCTTTTCTGAGGATATGGCCATTGGCAGGTTTCATATGTTCAAGTGCAGTGGTTCTCAACTTGTGGGTTGCAACCCCTTGAGGGTTGAATATCAGATATTCTGCATATCAGATATTTACATTACAATTTGTTAACAGTAGCAAAATTACAGTTATGACCTAGCAAGGAAATAATTTTATGTTTGGAGGTCACCACAACATGAGGAGCTGCATTAGAAAGGTTGAGGAGCATTGCTCTAGCAGATGGCCCCACACCCAAGCATGTACAAGCACCACTAATTAGTCCTCAGTGTGTCATCTTAAAAAAGAAATAAAATTTGGAAAGAGTGTGTAATCAGGAACATGAAGAGAATTGGGAATGGGAAATGGGGGCTAGACGTGAACATATTTCTTTGTACTTATCTATGAAAATTCCAAAGTAAAGAAAAAAATTAAAAAGAAACCTGTATTTTACTTAGTACTCTGGATGATTCTTACACATGCTTACGTCTCTTTGATAAATGTGCCAGCAAAAGGCTAAGCTAGAATGCCATCCCCAGTCACTTTTTCGTCTGACAATTCAAGATAGTGCTGCCGGTGTTCACTATTGATTTATCAATTAGGACTGAGAATGGGGAAGGGAGTGGAGGTTGCACTGGTCAGTTATAAAGGCATTTCCAGAAAGCACCATGGATCTCAGACAGAACCAAAGTGTTCAAAATATGAATACTAGTGGAATTAGCATGTAATTTTTCTCTTAACTGGTGCTACTCCAACTTTGATTGACATATGAATTACCTGAGGAACTTATTGATATATAAGTGGTGCCTGGAAAGGTTTATGCACTCTGCTTTTCTAACAATTCTCAGATGCTGCTGCTGCTGTGGTCCTTGCACCATGATTTTAATACTGGGCTTCAAGATTTTATTTTATTTTTGTATATTTTTTTGACATGGGTTCAAGTTTTGTTTCCAAGGTTGGCCCCAAACTCCTGAGCAAAAGCCAGCCTCTCAAGTGCAATGATGACCTAAACCTTTATTCATTCACCTTACTTTTGTGATTATCTGCTGAAATAGTGTCAGCAAAAGCCAGCCAAATAGTCTACCAGTTTATACAGATATATACTGAAAAGACATGCCTCGTGGTCAAGCTTTGGAAGAGGCAGCACTGTAGAGTTTGAGTGTACTTTCTCTGTGGCACTCAGGGACTGTCCCCAGCCCTTTGCTTTGTCACATCTGCACTGCAGTGCTTCTACAAACACTGGAATCTTCCTTCTTTCACTTTTACTTGTCCTAGCCATTGCTTTCAGCCTTCAGTTCAATGCCAGGTAAGAGCTAGAACAGTAAATAACATTTGATGACTGGTAATTTTCTCTTTTTCTGTTCTCCCTTTTGACTAAAAGCCTGCCTGCTCCCCTGTATTATAGCAATGATAAATCAAAAGCTTCTTCCTCCTCTCTTCTCCAGAATCCCTTTGTTCAGTGTCTTTCTTGTTTCCTTAGTGTTACTTAGGTCATCCTTTATGTCCAAAGAAATGCGTAGTCACCATGGAGCACAGCTAGCTGCAGGAATGGCAACCCAATTCCTCTTTGTATTAAGAAACAACAAACAATAACAAACAATACCTTTGTGCCACTCTTTTTCTTTCTGTCCCTCCCATTCCAATTCATCAAATATATTCCGATTTCCTTTCACTGGCTTCTTTCTTCCTGTCCCCTTCCCACTCCTTCTTTTTCTTTTTCTTTTCCTGGTTCTCTTTTTTTCTTCCTCTTAACCTGTCCATATTTTTCCACTCCCCTCTCTTGCTTTTTCTCTCTTCTTCTCCTGCACCATTATTGCTGAACTATATAGATAATATAAAAATCTCTCTAATGAGGTTGATGGTTGTATTCAAAGTGTATTCATTGTGGAGACACCTGATACTTAGCTCAATAAAGCTCTCAAGGTATTCTTTAAGGTTCCCTATTTAGTCACCAATGTGTAATTGAATGCTCCTATTGTTTATTTTAAATTAATGAATTGTTATTAGCCAATGACCTGAAATCCAATTCTTGTAGCTAGATTATAGAGTTTCCATTAATATGGAACAAACAAGGCATATTTAAGGTAGCAGCATGTTTATTGACTTTCATTTGAAGGGCTTAGGAGATGAGGTGAGACCTGTAGCATCTGTTATCTCTTTTTAACCTTTCATTCCATGATGTACTAGCATGTGGCTTTACCTATGTGAGGGGTGCATTCACACTCACCTGGAATGTCTTATGGATATAATGAAAGTGGTGGCCATAGGTTTCATAGCCGATCCATAGTCTCTGAGAGCTCTGCAGATATAGACACGGCATCTGTCTCAGCCCATCCAAACATTCCCACCTACCCAAGACTTAGAAGCTCTTTGGTGCTGTTTTGTCAATATAAAGGGAAAACAAGAAGTGAGAGAGCTGTCAGAAATATTCAGTGCCTTGCCTTACCACAGCAGCCATGCTGGGTGGAGATTTCCTTGAGGTTTTTTTTCTCCTCTTATCCTCCTGGCTGCACTTTCTCCTTCTGAGTTTATTAGAAGCACTGCTGCCCCTTTCCTTTGCTGCCTTCTAATAACCAGCAGAATTCATGTTTTGTAATTCCCTGCCATACAGTCACAGATTGACTTGAAGCAATGTAGTTGGAAGGTTTCTCTGGCCTGCCCAGCCTCATGGTCCCACTGCCACCTATAAAATAATCACTCAGAAGCTTATATTAATTATAACTTCTCGGCCATTAGCTCAGGCTTATTACTGACTATTTGTCACTTAAATTAACCCATAATTCTTATCTATGTTTAGCCATGTGGCTTGGTATCTTTTCTCAGTTCTGCCTTGTCATCTTGCTTCCTCTATATCTGGCTGGCAACTCCTGATTCTGCCCTTCCTCTTTCCATCATTCTCCTAGTCTGCTGGCCCTGCCTATACTTCCTGCCTGGCTACTGGCCAATCAGCATTTTATTAAACCAGTGTGTGCTGTGGATATCGCTCTGTATAAATAAAATGCTGTTTGGCCAGTGGCCAGGCAGCAAGTATAGGCAGGACAAGAGAGAAGAAAATTCTGGGAGGTGGAAGGCTGGGGGTGAGGGGGAGACACTGCCAGCCGCCACCATGACAAGAAAGATGTAAGGTACTGGTAAGCCATGAGCCACGTGGCAAAGTATAGATTAATAGAAATGGGCTAAATATAAGAGTAAGAGCTAGACAATGGTAGGCCTGAGCTAATGGCCAAGCAGTTTAAATAATATAAGTGTCTGTGTGTAGGACTGCGGGGGCTTGGTTACACCTGGAGAGAAGATCTCCAACCACAAATGGCACCCAACGTGTTGGCAAGAGTTTCCACCTAAAACCTGAGAAAAAAAGATTGTAAAATGGAGCTAAAAACAGCTTCCTAGTTGTCTCAAGTTAGCGGCAGCCTGCTGGTTTGAACTACTATGGCAGGTTCCTGGCGTGTGCCTCTGACATGCAGTGTGGTGGGGATGGGGAGTCTACAAGCAGCACTTTACTCTGCTGCATGGTGGATTTAGCCTTTGCTAGTTAAAAAAATAAAAGGTTTCTGGGCTATGTGCTGCTTTGATAGAACTGCTTCTGATAGTTGATGGTATGCATGGCTCCAGACCCAGAGCTGAGGTGGGTGGAGCCAGCAGCCACAGCAGCGTCTTACATAGATGGATATTACACGGAGAATCTGGTTTGTGTTGTCTTTGGGATTTTTAACTACAGAAAAAAGATTTGATCGTAAAAGCTGTTGAGTTAAACAAATATGTAAATTTTAAAGGTACCTTGACTTCAAAATTTGGATATAAGGATATATTACTTTGGAAAAGAGTCTCTGCTTTTGTTTCCACAGAAAGCCAGAGGCTGTAGATTTGTTTCAGATTAAGATACATCAGGTTTGATCAGCCAAGACCACCTGAAAGGTCTCTGATGACACCATGGCCCAGATGATCCAACATCCAGAATGGTTTCAAGGCAACTGGCTCAGAGGTTTACCCTCACAGACTACTCCATAATCCTAAAATTTTCTTTGTGTCCCCATAAGATACAGCGCCCTCCTCCAGCAAGAAGTAGTAAGAGAAACTACGCCCAAATTCCCAAATATATCAAGCTGGCCTTGGAGATGGAATTGGCTCACTCCTTCTCTCAATCCAAGCATATTGCTAAAACAAAAGGTTAAGAGATTCTTGTGTCCCAAGTCAGAAGAGCCCTCTGGTGTGGGACAGAGAAAAAACAATATTTTTATTTAAATTTGGTTGATTATAAATGCGATCTATTTCTAAAGAAGAAAAAGGGATATGATATAGATATAATAGGATGAAAGGGTAGATTAATGAACTTACTTGTAAAGAGCAACAACTTATTTAAAATGTTTTACATTGGTCTATTGATACAAACTTAAAGTTAATTTTGTTATACTGTGTGTATATTTCTACTCTTGTTTAAGGTATTATGTTTGTACAGCTCATTTAAAATTGTAATGGATAATTAAAAATAGATTAATAATTAGTCATCTATGTTAATCATACTTGTAGCCATGTTAGTTAAGTCTTCTAGGTATACATAGAGATATTTCAGATAGATAGGTAATCTTCAAATACTTCCAAGACCTACAGAATATGGCATTTAAAATATTTTTAAAATTTAGACTTTCTGGACAGTGAGACATGTCTGCTCCTGGCAGCACCAATTTACTTCAGATAGGAGGATGGGCATTGAAAACACTTCATATGGAGTTTATCTTCAACTTGGCAAAAATAGCCATTTGAGCAAGAAACTGTTCTTTCCTGGACTGCTTGATCAACTGGACATGTAGGACTCATAGAAAGGTGACCACTGAACTTTGCTTGACAAAATGGTCCTTCAGGTTCCTGCTTCACAGAAGAAACTGCCAGACATTCTACAGGACACTAAGAAAAGTGACCAAGAGACTCTAGCCCTGTGGGCTAAAGACAGATGGCCCAACTTTACAAAGGAATATTAGGTGACTGTCCAGACTGCCAGCTATCTCTGTCTACCCTGCAAGACTCCCCAAAGTTGCTTGCATCCTTCTCCCATTTCTCAGGTAATAGTATATCCTTCTGAGGTCTTTGATGTAGTTGAAGACTAGATAGGTATAATTTTCCTTAGTCATGATAAAAGATAAGTTAGATATAAAACCTTAGACTCATAAATATAGGATAGATAGAATATTTTGTTTAATTTTGCCAAAACAAATAGACTAGATATTGTAACTATAATTCTTGCTTGATAATTGTTTTGTTATATGTAATTTTACTATGTAAAAGTTAAAATCTTCTTTTAAAAAAAAGAAAAGGGGAAGTGCTGTGGATATCGCTCTGTATAAATAAAATGCTTTTTGGCCAGTGGCCAGGCAGCAAGTATAGGCAGGACAAGAGAGAAGAAAATTCTGGGAGGTGGAAGGCTGGGGGTGGGGGAGATACTGCCAGCCACAGCCATGACAAGAAAGATGTAAGGTACTGGTAAGCCATGAGCCACGTGGCAAAGTATAGATTA
Organism: Onychomys torridus; assembly: GCF_903995425.1. NCBI lineage: Eukaryota > Metazoa > Chordata > Mammalia > Rodentia > Cricetidae > Onychomys > Onychomys torridus. The sequence continues at coordinate 9,184,224 of NC_050466.1, read as the reverse complement.
ATAGAAATGGGCTAAATATAAGAGTAAGAGCTAGACAATGGTAGGCCTGAACTAATGGCCAAGCAGTTTAAATAATATAAGTGTTGGTGTGTTTATTTTATATGTGGGTTGTGGGACTGCGGGGCCTTGGTTACACCTGAAGAGAAGATCTCCAACTACAAGTGTGCAATAGCATTATCCCATAGCAAAGCAACACTTGGGCAAGGGATTTTACCAATGTACATTTGTTATAATGAAGCTATATTTTGCTAAACCCATTGTAAGTTGTAAATAGTGAAAGTTAAAAATACAAATACACATAATCTACTACACATCATAACTTAGTATCAACACGAGTCTAGGGTGTCAGTTGTTTGCCTTCAACATCACAGGATTGACTAGGAACTGTAGATTCTCACCTTTGGCTGTTATTGTGAGGGAGGATTAGACTACATGTGCCAACCCAGGCAAAGATCAAAATATTAATGATGAAACCATTGAGGTGCAGTTCCAACTATTAGAGACTAGCCTGATCAACATAAATGAGGTCCCATCTTATTAAATAAATAAAAATAGAAAAGAAAATAAAGAAGAAAGAATGGGAAAAATAGTTTCTACTGAATAGTATGTTTATCCAACTTGTACTCAGAAAATTATTAAATTAAACTTAATTCCCCTAAATTGGGACATTCTCTAAGCCTTAAATTTTTCACAATCATTTTTTGTTGAACTTTAAACAAAATTTTATTACACAAAAGTTGTCACATAATTGGATATTTCTCTACTTTGTACACAATTGTTCTTACTCTCCACAGAAAGGCTGCTTCTGAACTTCTCATCTGGTGACACAGTGCTACAATCCTGACTGTAACAGAATAGTAGAAATGCCTCGGTGATTTAAGTTGAAAGCAGGACACTGATATATGGCTCTTGCACCCAGTATTGGGAATGTACAAATGTCTTTATTCAAAAATACAAAATAAATTATCTGTAGGCATGCACAATGACAGCAGTAAACCATTATAGATCATGAATGGAAACGAGTAACCAATGGTCATAGTGACCAGCCATCCTTCTCTCTCTTCAGTCACTTCCTCTTCAGGTGACTTCTTGGAAGTTAGCAGTGAGGAACCTGCCTTGAGCTTCTTGTCACAGTTCATTGATTAGGGCAAAGCACTATTCTAGGAGTTAGAACATACCACCCCCCATACCCCCACCCATTCCACCCATCGCGCCCATTCCAGGGTCCTTCTCTTCCTTAGGAATTTCAGTCACTACAGCTTCTGCTATGGTTAGCAAGGAGGCCACCTCAGCAGCATCCAGTAAAGCAGTTCTCACAACCTTTGTTGGATCAATGATTCCCTTTTCCACCATGTTTACAAAGTCTCTGAGCATAGCATCATAACCAGCTTCCAAGGAACTCTGCATGATTTTCTCAACTATCAAAGATCCTTCAACACCTGCACTCTTGGCAATAGTCATTGCAGGAATTTTGAATGCTCTTTTAATAATTTCTCTATATATTTTCTGATCGTCATTAGAAGGCTTTAAGGAATCCAAGGCTGGGATGCACCAAAGCAGAGCGCAGTCCCCTCCTAGAACAATGTCTTCTTTCTTCTCATTCACTTCAACATCACTTGTTCCTCCAACCTTCAACAGGGCTACTCCATCGGAGAGTTTAGCGAGCTGCTCGTTCAGCTATTTCCTTTTCATATTCACTAGTTGTGATGACTAGCTGCTCAGTGATTTCTTGAATGTTTTTCTCAATTTGAGCCTTGTCACCTTTTCCTTTCAAAAGCATAGCATCATCTTTGGTGACAATGACCTCTCCAACTTTTCCTAAGTCATGAGCTTGAACATCCTCGAGATTTAGATTCAGCCCCTCTTCTCCAAATACCGCACCACCAGTGGCAATAGCCATATCTTTCAGCTGGTTCTTCTTTTTGTCCCCAAACCCTGGAGCTTTGACTGCCACAACCTGGAGACCAACTTTTAGCCTGTTCAAAACCAGTGTACTTAGGGCTTCTCCATCCACATCTTCAGCAATTATGACCAAGGGCTTCCAATAAGCATTAACAATTTTCAGAGCAGGGACAATGGACTGGACACTAGAACTCTTCTTTACACTCAACAGAACATAGGCATCTTGGAACTCACATTTTTGACCTTTTGATGTGTTAATAAAATATGGGGAAATATATCCTCTGTCAAACTTCATGCCTTCAATAATCTCTATTCATCATTCAGTGTTTTTCTATCCTTCACTGTGATGATGCACTTTCTTCCAACTTTTTTCATTGCATCAGAAATGATGTTTCCAATGTCTTTGTCTCCATTTGCAGAAATTGTAGCAACTTGAGCAATTTCTTCAGGGGTTGTCACGGGTTTAGATTGCTTTTTTAGTTCAGCAATTACAGCATCAATAGCCAGCATGACACCTCTCTAGATTTCTACTGGATTAGCCCCTTTGCTGATCTTCTCAAAGCCCTCCTTGGCAATAGAACGTGCCAAAACAGTAGCAGTGGTGGTGCCATCCCCAGCCTCTTAATTTGTGTTATTGGCAACATCTTGAACAAGTTTAGCTCTGATATTTTTGTATTCATCCTTTAAGTCAATTGACTTTGCAACAGTGACCCCATCTTTTGTTACTTTGCGACTTCCCCAACTCTGTTCAGAAATCACTGTTCTTCCCCTTGGCCCCATTGTAACAGCTACAGTGGGGCGCTGGCCGCAGTGGCAGGAGTGCATGAGGCGAAGCAGGCCATCAGTGGCGAGTGAGGGACCAAGCAGAGGGTGCGTACCACAATGAGCCCGAGTCACAATCATTTTTATTCATTATTTTAGAGTTCTTTTGAAACCTATACATCTTATAATGTTTACACAACACATTCTGATTCTCTTTCATGTAAAGTTCAAACAAGAAACTCAAAGGGTTGTTATAAGAATTTAGCATAGTGAAAGTTGTATAAATACCCCTTTTCTCTCTTAATGAGATAGTGGAATAGACTCCAAAGTACATATCTGGGAAAGTATATGCATACTTCTCGGGACAACTAGGGAACTGAAGTGCCTTTGCCAATAAGCAGCCTACAAAATCAAAGAGGGACAATCACATAATCCTAGGCAAAAAAAACTATTCACACTGAAGGTTTTTCATTTACTGTAGGGCTTAGAGAGGGTTGGTGCTGAGAGGACATGACTGGAAGGCAGGTAAGAAACGATGGGTCATTAAATCATCTTTAACGGCCTTTCCTCCTACTTCAGCCATAGTATTTAGTTGTAATATTCCCGTGTTCTAATAATTTCCACCCATGACCATGTCATGGGCTAATCAAACTTAGGGTTAGTGGTAGTCATAGGCAAAATTGCTTTTCTTTAAAAATATTTTTAAACAGATTTATTTTACACATGTGTATGGATCACATGTGTGTCTAATGCCAGTGAAGTCAGAAGAAGCTGTCAGATACCCTGGGACTGGAGTTACAGATGGTTGTTAACCACCACGTGGGTGCTAGGAATAAAAACTGGGTCCTCTGTAAGAACAGCACTCAACCATCTCTCTAACTCCCCAAATTGCTTTTCTTCATGTTTCTTGTTTTGTTCTTTCAAGTAGGGATTCCTTTCCTAGCTACTAAGCTATAAATCACACATAAGGCATGCAAAAGCCTACTGAGGTAATAAGGGTTAGAGTTAGTCTCACCAAGGCACAGGTAAAGGCTGATATAGTTACCTGCATACTAAATTATTTGACAATATTTTTTCCACTTCTTTTACTTGATCATCCCTACTAGCTTGGTGTAATTCTGACAATGTTGCCTACTAACTGTTTACTTTAGCTAGTAAGCTAGTGTTTCTCAAGAAAGTTGAATTCTTAAGTAGGAGTCTGCTGGAACAATAGGGAGTTCCTACTGAAAATCACATGCTCAATCAAAAGCTACTTAGTTTGATTTCAACAGACAGGTTAATCCAGGATGAGAACACAGACATATCCTTCTTCTATTTTCTTTCTTTTTTTCTTTTTTAATTGAAAATAGATTTTTTCAAAAATATCACTGAGTTTGTTTTGTGTTGGCCATCTACTGCTGGGCATGGGGCCTGTTCTTGAGTGGTTTGTATACCATTGATGCCATTGGATCAAACTAATTTTTCATATGCAAGTGGTTATCAAAAAAGTTTTTGGGTTAGGGATGTGTGCTTGTGTCCACTTCCACTCTCAGCATTGGGATCCTATCAGGCTCAGACCCGTGCATGCTCTGTGAGCTCATATATTCATCAGTCCTGCTGCATTTAGAGGGACTTGTTTCCTTGGGGTTCTTCATCCCCTCTGGCTATTATAATCTTTCTGTCTCCTCTTCTGCAGTGTTCCCTGAGCTGGAAGGGTAGAAAATTAATGTAGACATCATACTTAGGACTGAGTGTTTCAAGGTCTCTCACTTTGTGCACATTGACCTGTTGTGGGTCTCTTTATTCTTACCTACAGCAAGAGGAAACTTATTGGATGATGACCACTTAGGTTGGTAATGGTCACACCTATAAGGCAGGGCTGAGAGAGGACACTGAAGACCCAGGATCAAAAGGAGAGGCTTCTCTTGGTTCCAGGACCCTGGACGCTGGAGGTAGACTGAGCAGAGTTCTCCAGAGAACACTGCCGGACTGCGCCATACCTTTCCCAGATCCTGCAACCTATCCTTTCATTTGTAAGTTACCCCACACAATAAACCTCCCTTTTAACTACATGGAGTGGCCTTAATAATTTCACCAATATCTGGTGCCCAACATGGGGCTAATTCCAAAGGCCTGGGTGCCTCACACCCTCAGCCTCCTCCTAGGATGGTGGATACCTAAACCTGCCTGCAAAGTTCCATTTAACCAGGGAATGCCTACACAGTTCCATTCCCAAAAAAGGGAGCAGCTAGTCTGGTCTCAGTTCCCTAGTTTAGCCCCCAGACCAGCGAAAACCACTGTGAGTGAGGAGTTCCCACTTCTCCCTGAGTGCCAGCTCCCGGCCATCTTGGCTCTTGCCATCAGCTGCCCCCTGCCCAGGTAACCAGCAGGTCTGGCTTTGGAGCTATACCAACGCCTCCTGCAGGCTGAAAAGTGCTACTGCACCCCCCCAAAACCATGGAAAGGTAAGCTTCTTTCAAGTAAAAGTACTTGATAATTTTACACCTTAAAACTGACTAACAAATTTTGAGTAATTCTTGTAATATGGCTGATAACATTACCTCACAAGAATTTAAAAACCTTGTTGCCTGTATGATGAATGACATTTTCCTGGAAATATATGCCCTACCTAAGGCATATCTGGCCTGTACCATTTTGGCATTCATCATAATAATTCACACAGTGTTCAAACACTGGTTTAATAATAAGAACAAAGATGAGTCATTATTGGGACTTATACAGGCTTTAAAAGATAGCAATGAAGGCTTACAGAAAAAGATTCTCTTTCTGGAATCTGCTAACCAGGATTTACAAAACAGGCTTGTACGCAAAATTGATTTTATTGATAATAAATATGAATATTTAATGGATAGAACACTAACTCTCCAGAGTGAAGTTGTAGCTACTCAGACACTATATAAGGAAGAAAAATTGTCATCAATTGATAAGATAAAGTCCATGGAATCATGTGTTTCAGAAGAACTTAAAAACTTTCATGATTCCATGAGAAATCTGGAATCCCTTACAAGAGAAGTTTACTCCCTGGAACAGACCCTAGGTACTCGTTTACAAGCCCTGGAGGAAACTCTCAATAAACATGACAAGGGACCTAATAAGCAGAAGGGCAACACCACACAGGTTGTAACGTCTCCAAATGGCTCTCATACAATGGCTTATCCTGTTATCATCCATGAGGAGCCAGCAGATGACACACACCCTGAGACATATACAACATATACATTACAACCATTTTCAACAAGGGACTTTAAAAATATAAAGGAAGCAGTAGTTACATATGGAATACACTCCACATATGTAAAACAGATGTTAAATTCATGTTCTACCTCACATAGAATCATTTCAGATGACTGGCATCGTTACTTTCACCTGTTCTAGAATATAGCCAGCAGTTACAGTGGAAAAGCTGGTTGAGAGAAGAGGCAAGAAATTTAGAACAACAAGGTAAACTCAGAGGTTTTGTGATCTCCCAAGATCAAATACTTGGTGAGGGATGTTTTGCTGACAGGAATGTACAAGCCACTTATGATGAGCATACAATATCCCTATGACATACAACAGCTCTAAATATTTGGGAAAAAATTCCAGAACCTGGAAAAGCAACTGAGGTATACACAAAGATATTTCAGGGACCACACAAACACTTCACTGATTTTTTACAAAGGCTGAACACAGCTATAACAAAAGCTGTGTCAGATAAAGAATTAAGAAAAGTATTAACTGAGTCCATGTCATTTGACAATGCTAATGCAGAATGCAAAAGAATACTTATACCATTTAAGATCAGATCAGCTCCTTTGGAAGAATGGATTCAGTATACTAATGGTGTTGAGTCTCTTAACTACAGTAATGAGGCTTGGATAGGAGAGATAAATCCCAGAGGTGAAAGAAGGCCCCATGTTGCCAAATGTTTTAGATGTGGTACACCAGGTCATATAAGTAAAAACTGTACATGGGATAATCCTAGAAGTAATACTCCTTCTAGGAATAGTCTAAACAGGAGACCCCAACCACCTCCTGGATTATGTAGAAGATGTGGCAAAGGCTGACATTGGACCAGTGAGTGCAGATCAAAAATAGATGTATGATGCAAGCCTTTACTGGTGGGAAACACCTCAGGGGGCCTGTTGCAGGCCCCCAAATCAAATGTGGTAAGAACATTCCCAGCCACTGTGGAAGAAATTCCTCTCCAGGACAACTGAATAAACCAATGCCTAATGTAAAATCTGATACTGCAATGGATGATAAAACAGCTCTGATAGATGAATCATAGTTTACAAAGAACACAATAAAACAAATATTTTAACAGACTTCCATAAATGAACAAAGACCAAAGCTTAGAATTCGAATTAATGCCTTGGTTCGGGAGGGTATGGTAGACACAGGTGCGGATGTGACTATAATTACACCAAAATCATGGCATCCAAATTGGCCTCTTCAAGAGGTAGATGTCCAACTTTTAGGAATTGGGACCCTATCTCAGATAAAACAGAGTTCAAGATGGGTTGAATGCATAGGGCCAGAAGGACAGTGAGGAAGGCTGAAGCCATATGTAGCAAATGTAGCAGTAAATCTTTGGGGCCGAGATCTGTTACAGCAGTGGAATACCCAGATTAAAATTCTTACACTCTTAGAAAAGGAATACAGGCCAATGCATGTTTCTAAGAATAATATCATAACATGCTATAAAAAACAGTCACCATGCTATAAAAAACAGTCACCAACCATTCAGGCTGTACACAAACAGAGCACAACTGCTGTTGAACTCTCAGAAGTACCAACTGCCTTACCTTTAAAATGGCTAACTAATAAACCTGTCTGGGTTGGACAGTGGCCTTTGACAAAAGAGAAGCTACAAGCTTTAGAACAGCTGGTTCAAGAGCAGTTAAATGCTCAACACATTGAAGAATCTACCAGCCCTTGGTATTCTCCTGTATTTGTTATTAAAAAAAAGTCTGGTAATTGAAGAATGCAGACAGATCTGAGAGCTATTAATAAAGTAATTCAGCCAATGGCCTCCCTACAGACTGGGATGCCCTTGCCCTCTCTGCTACCCAAAGAATGGCCTACAATAGTTATTGACTTAAAAGACTGTTTTTTTTACCATACCCTTACAAGAAAATGATAGAGAAAAAATTGCCTTCACAATTCCTAATTATAACAATTCTCAGCCAGTCAAGAGATATCACTGGAAGGTCCTCCCACAGGGAATGTTAAACTGCCCTATTTTATGCCAATACTTTGTGCAAAAACCATTGGTGATAATTCGTGTAAAGTTTCCAGAATCCATAATTTATCACTACATGGATGATATCTTATTAGCTGATCCAAAGTTAGACACATTAGAAAGCATGTTTGAAGAAGTAAAAAATGTTTTACCTCACTGGGAACTGCAAATTGCTCCTGAAAAAATGCAAAGAGGAGATTGTATTAATTACTTAGGATATAAGATAGAGCTATAAAAAAATTATACCCCAAAAAGTACAACTGAGGAGAGATTGATTGAAGACTCTTAATGATTTTCAAAACTTGTTAGAAAGCATTTCCAACTTATTGGGTATCATGGGAATACCCAAAGATGGACTACAAAATTTGGCTAATACTCTAGAAGGGGACAAAGAATTAAATAGTCCAAGAGAATTACCAGCCAAAGCTGAGAAGGAATTGGCTCTAGTAGAAAAGACAGTTTGAGAAGCACATGTGGATCATGTGGATCTAGAACTTAAATGCATTCTTGTCATATTCCCCTCCAGACATTCCCTCACAGGTATTGTGATGCAGAGGGAAGATATTATATTGGAATGGATATTCCTATCATATATACCAAATAAGAAATTAAAGACTCATATAGAAAAGATCTCTGATTTGATTCAAAAAGGTAAATTAAGACTTCGCCAGTTGACAGGAATGGACCCAGCAGAAATTGTAGTACCTTTAACCAATGAGGAAATTTGATTACTATGGAAAGATAATGAATACTGGCAGAGAGCCTGCAGTAAACTTGTTTGGGAAGAGTGAGATGCACAATAGAACAATACATTGTCCCCAAAGCGCAAAACTGAGAATTGAATCAATAGAGAGAATGAGGATCCTCCCACAGTATGACCAAAAATACATCTCTCTCC